>NC_070588.1:33464322-33529322 GCF_027409825.1 Scomber japonicus
TCTTCTCTTCTTCAGGTTCTTTCACTGTGGTCCTTCTCATTCCAGAGATCAAATTGTCCCTGTCACTTTGTAATTTTCAAGACCTGGCAGTGAAGAGAACTGTTAAGAAAGATAATTTATTAATCATGTACTCTCTCTGTAGTTTCTCTGTGCTTTAATTGAACATTACACATAATGAATCAACATTGGCTTAAAATGTAAACTTCATAAATCATTTGCTGTGAACATTCCAAACAGTGTTTTCAGCTTCTCCAATTCTCTGTTTTTTTCTATTTTGTATTATTTGAATTGAATATTTTGGGGTTTTTGACTGATGGCTCAGCCACGCAGGGCTCATTTTTCATTGTTCACTAATTAATATATTGATATTCACCTTGGAAACAGCAGTTGACAAAGTAATCTGAGCTCCAGGTCTACATACTCAATTGCTCTGTGGCTTTTGACCGCATCGCATGGTCTTCATCCGCAGATTCAGTTTCCTCAGTTGTAGAACTGTAGATGCTGAAACATCAAACCACGGCTGTGTCCGGAATCAGTCCCTTATTCACTCATTCACTGCTTCCTATATATTCATTCATTCACTTTCTATACCACATAGGGTTGCAGGGGGGTTGGAGCCAATCCCAGCTGGCATTGGGCGAGAGGCAGGATATACCCTGGACAGGTCAGCAGTCCATCACAGGCAGACAACCATTCACACTCACATTCACACGTACAGGCAATTAGAGTCCCTAATTCACCTAAGCTATATGTTTTAGGTCTGTGGGTGGAAGCTGTAGAACCCAGAAAGAACCTATACAGGTATGGCGAGAACATTCAAACTCCACACTGTGCTAACCACTGCACCACTATGCCACCACTCCCTGTATAATAAACACTACATAGTTCACTCTATGTAGAGTGATTTTGGACACAACCCACATCTCCATTTAGCTGATGATGACCATGTGATACGGTTGAACTCTTTGGAACAAGCAAGTAAGTAGTAGTTCTAGTAAGTGAAATTGTTTTGTTGACTATAAATCTGTTAATTATCTTTTTATTTATCAGTCTTATCTTCCATATAACAACTGAAGCTTCGTCACTCATTCTCAACGTACTCTTTACTGTCTTCTGCCTGTTTTTCTTTTGTCTTTTTACCAATGCCTGCCAAAAATGAATACAGCTCTACACAGATGAACCTTGTTCAATGCTGAGACTGCTGTTGTAATGACACTGTCTGTCAAAGCTTCTGGCTAGGTTTTGTCTCAGTGCTGCATACTTTATAATGTGGTAGTAACACTTCCAGTGATGTGTTTAAAAACCTCTTTTTTGTGACTGCATACATTTGTGGAAAAGAGTCTAAATAAAATGTAAATATTTGTACGCACTTTTTTGTCAGATTGTACGTGGCACACAGAACAGGACATCACATTCAGGGGAGTTTTTTATTCTTATGAAGCAGGGCTGGTTATTATATTTCATGTGTTATCAGCGTTCTATTCATGGAAAATACACCGTCTGAGAAAATGTGCAGTGGAAGGTAAACAAAGATATGCTTGTGCAGGCGGGAAAACATGGACAGAGAGAGTTCAGAGGAGATTCTATGTACTGATAGAGGCAAGGTCAATGCAGAGAGACAAGAGAAAGTGAATAAACGACTTGTCAGAAGGAAGATTTTTGCAGCCTTTGATTCGTCATGACCTCCAGCAGTCTGCCTGCTTATCTTCCTGCTGCCCTCCTCACTCCACATGTCTTCTGTTTAAGGGATCAAACTGCTGCAGCTTCCAAAATAACTTTACACTTCAAACTGGGGTTTGACTCATTGTTACATTTTCCAGCAGCAGAGAATCCCTGGGGTAGAAATAATGAAAGTACAAGTACTTGTGAAGCTGTGATCATTACACAGTGAAATAACAAGATGGGAAGGATGCTTACATCATTAGTATTTGAGGGGCAACATGCATTTAAAATGTGACTGGCATTTTAACAACTATTAGATGTTACCAAGCTGACACTTAGCATGTACTATTTAGCATTCCATGACAAGATTAAGTATGTTAACATACTAATGTTTCATATGAATGACCATGGCACATGCACACCAATGTAGACTATCAGGAATGTCTGACAGCTAAAATATACTGTAAGCTAACAAGCAAAAAGAACTACAGAAGTGGCAAAGAGGTGACAAAATGACTACAAAGCCACCATCACTGACAGTTACGTGAATATATTTTCAATATATTAGTAATATTAGATGGAGCTAATAAAAAAGGAGCTATACAGTATATTTTGTAAGGATACAGCTACAATTAGCATAATGATTTAAAAAAAAAACATAGCTAAACCAGCTTAGGTTTATCTAAGCAAATTTTCCCTTTGTCTGTTTTTGTGTTTACGTGTGAACACTGAGTGATAGAAGTGTTCCTTTGACACAGTGTGAATGTAGCATTGTTATGTTAGCATGAAATATCATTAGGTCACGCTAGCGCAACAAGCTAACAGTACAGCTCCTACTGAGACGATTCAGTCAGTCCATGAGCTGAGCTGTTGGATCAGTGGAAGTTTTGACCTGTGCTCGATTAAAAGGCAGGAGATTACAGATGTTATTAGGATTGATCCTCTGGGTGACATGAATCTATGAATCAAATATCATGATAATAGTTGTCTACATCTACATATTTCATTCGGGACCAACCAACATCACCATTCATAGAACCACAGAGCTAGCTTGGCTGAAAACTGTCTCCTATATGCTTGATCTTTTAACCCTCCTGTTGTCAATTTTGACTCCAGAGTGATTATTTATACCTTATATTTCATAAATAGTCAAAGCACTCTGGGTTCATTTTGACCCAGGAAGACAACAGGAGGTGTTGGACAGTGGCCTGGACAGGTAGCTCAGCCTCAAGGAAGATATACTTGTAGTGAGTATTTTAGTTTGTTGGTGGCAGCAACAGTTTGAAATGTGAAGTCATGTAGCCTGAACAAGTTTGACTTAATTGTTCCTCTGACTACAGTGACAGCAGGGCTTAATGTGGGTTAAAATGAGAGTACAATGTCTTGGTTAAAGGGGACAAGGGGGAAGACCTGCTTCTTTATATATAATTAATTGATTGAGGATTTCTTCATAATAATCATACACAATCGTCTGTAACTCCGAGGCTCATTCTCACTCTTTCATTCTTCTCTGTCCTTTTTTTTCTCTGTGCCGTCAAAGCAAGCAGACCTTAATTAAATACACAGATTAATGGAGGAGAAAAAAGAGCCAAAAGGAGTGGAATTAATTACAGCAGAGTATGGGCTGACATGCTTCAAATCCCAGCCTGGAGTGCTGGTAATGAGCTCCCCCAGGGTGACAGGGCTCACAGAACAGCTCGGCCCCTAACACACAGCTCTGTACTCAGCTTCAAAATCCAGGGATAATCTGTACAAAGAGGGACGGCTCATTCAACATGTTGACTTTTCATTGTCATGGCCCACATGTCCGAGTGATACGCAGAAAAAACTAAATTGGAGGGGAGTAGGCTGGCTTACCGTTTCAGCTTCTTTTGGGAATTCTACTTGCAAATGACACTGTCCCATTAATGACCAGATTATTGTTTAAACCACACAAATACCTGCAGGTCTCACTTTGTACACAGATACAGATCAGATTGGAAAGGTTAAATTAGTCTCCATGGTTTTGTTTTGCCTCACAGGTGTGTCTCATTGTTCTGCTCTTGCTTGCGTTCTCTATATTTGGCCCCTTTTGTGGTGACTGAAAATTAAAGTTCAGAAATGCAGGAAAGCCATGCAGAAGTTTTTAAACTTTTCATCTTCCTCAAATCAGGAACCCTTTTTAATTTTTCCTTTTTTTTGCACCTCTTAAATATGCTGGGGAGGACGATGGAAGATGGGAAGTGTGGATTTTAATGGATTCTGTATTAAAACCAGTGCTGCAGTCAAAACCACTTAAGATACACTACCGGTCAAAAGTAATAGATTTTTTCAGTTTTTTATTGAAAAAATGTTTTCAAGCTTACCATCTTGGTCTTTTTTCCTAAGGTAGTTGTGTCATAGCTTGGACTTATGTTTTGAGTCATTATCTTGCTGTAGGATGAAGCTCTGACCAACTGCGTGCATACCAGAGGGTACTGCATGGCATCGCTGCAGAATGCTGTGGTAGCTGACCCTGGATCCAGAAAAACAGCCCTAGACCATCATGCTTCCTCCTCCATACTTGACAGTTAATGTCAAATATGAAGGTTCACTGCGTGATGAACAGAATATTTTAAATTTTGATTCATCAGTCCATAACAGCTTACTCCAGTCTTCAGTAGTCCATTGGTGGTGTTTCATGGCCCCGGCAAGCCTCTTCTTCTTCTTCTGAAGTCTTAGCAATGGCTTTCTTGCTGCAACTCGACCTGTCAAACCTGCAACTCCAAGTCTTCTCTTCACAGTTGAAACAGACTTGCTTACTACGATCACTATGAAGCTGTGCTTGAAGTTGTTGTCCTGTGAGCTGCCTATCACACAAGCTGTTGACTCTCAGAAACTTGTCTTCTGACTATGTTGTGGCTTTGGCTCTGCCAGACCTCTTGCTTTCAGAGTTTCCCCCAGTTTCTGAGTGAAACTGTACTCACTGACACCTTGACTTTCTTCGCAATTTCTCTGTAGGCAGTTCACCACTTACCTTTGTACCATTTCAAGCTACAATATTCATTGGACTTGAACTGCTTGAATTTCAATAAAAAATTGGAAAAATTGGGATGTTCTGAAACGTTTGACCGGTAGTATATATCATGCACATCAATTTACATTCTGGGGGCTCTACTGGAATATCTTTACATGATTTACAGTTTAAAAACTTCATATATATCTGACCATGTTATAACAGTATAGTTCAGAAAGTCTTCAACATATTTGTATTTATTCATTCTTTCAACAATTTTCTATCAATTTGAATGTAAACAAATCAGTAAAAGAATGAGTTCCAGTCTTATCTGACAGGATGATGGTGGTGGTTTGTTCCTCATCTTGTCAGCAGCAGCGGCCAAATGTCAGTTTAAGTGCAGCTGAGCTTGTGGCAGGAGCTGTGACATCCCCGCCAGATGAACAGCAGCTCAGTGTAATCTGAATCTGACTTTTTTCTTATCACAGTGCTGTCATTTCACAGTGGCAGCTATCAGCAGTGTCTAGAAGAAGGTCAGAGCCTGGATGGAGCACTCTGAGATGGTAATGGAACCATTAGTCCTGATAAAATTACTTTTTCTTTTTCTGCTTAAAAAAAAAGATTGCTCTTCTTGTTTTCTTCAGCAGGTGTGTTTAATTAGTTTGGAGGTAAAATCACATCTCATCTGAAACTTGTTTAAATTTATGTGGAAGCCAATCCAGAGGAGGACCCAACACCATCAATCCATGGTTCAAAGCATAACGTATACATCTTTTTATATACGTTATACATATAAAGTATATTGGGTATACTACTACTTCAGTTCAACTGTGCAATATATATTTCACACTATAAAATATGTGCAATAACAATATCAGACTCAGGTATATTAACATCTAACACCAATATTACTCTTATTTGTTCTTATTGTTTGTGTACTTATTTATTGTTCTTTATTCTTTCTATTGATGCTCTTTATTTTACTATCCACTTGCTGCTGCAAATATGTGCATTTCTCCACCATGGGACTAATAAAGGGATCTGTTACCTTATCTTTATGTAAAGCTCTAATTTACAGATACCCATCCATCTGGCTCACATGGGTTATTAATAGATATGAGTGAGACATACTGTAGTATTCATTGGTTTACCTGATAAGTAAATAAAGTGGAACAAATGTTTAAAGATTAAGATTTTTGGGCAACCAGGGACGCTGCCTTTATGTGGCATCACTGTAATGACCCGACTACCTACCACTGACTCAGTAGTGTAGTATAAAATGGTTATCTCTTGATGTGTTGATGAAGAAGAAGGAAACCACCGCTGGCACGTCTTACTTGTATATTTTAAAAGATTTTATTACAAAAGAGAACAGTGTCAAACATCCAATCTTGAGAGTCCTTGGTCCCAATTTGAGTCTCTCTCCCTACTCCAGTTTTAACAACACTATACAGTGGGGCAAAAAAGTATTTAGTCAGCCACCAATTATGCAAGTTCTCCCACTTAAAAAGATGAGAGGCCTGTAATTTTCATCATAGGTATACCTCAACTATGAGACACAAAATGAGAAAAAAAAATCCAGAAAATCACTGTCTGATTTTTAAAGAATTTATTTGCAAATGATGGTGGAAAATAAGTATTTGGTCAATAACAAAAGTTCATCACAATACTTTGTTATATGCCCTTTGTTGGCAATGACAGAGGTCAAATGTTTTCTGTAAGTCTTCACAAGGTTTTCACACACTGTTGCTGGTATTTTGGCCCATTCCTCCATGCAGATCTCCTCTAGAGCAGTGATGTTTTGGGGCTGTCGCTGGGCAACACAGACTTTCAAGTCCCTCCAAAGATTTTCTATGGGGTTGAGATCTGGAGACTGGCTAGGCCACTCCAGGACCTTGAAATGCTTCTTACGAAGCCATTCTTTCGTTGCCCGGGCGGTGTGTTTGGGATCATTGTCATGCTGAAAGACCCAGTCATGTTTCATCTTCAATGCCCTTGCTGATGGAAGGAGGTTTTCACTCAAAATCTCAGGATACATGGCCCCATTCATTCTTTCCTTTACACGGATCAGTCGCCCTGGTCCCTTTGCAGAAAAACAGCCCCAAAGCATGATGTTTCCACCCCCATGCTTCACAGTAGGTATGGTGTTCTTTGGATGCAACTCAGCATTCTTTCTCCTCCAAACAGGAAGTTGAGTTTTTACCAAAAAGTTGTATTTTGGTTTCATCTGACCATATGACATTCTCTCAATCCTCTTCTGGATCATCCAAATGCTCTCTAGCAAACTTCAGACAGGTCTGGACATGTACTGGCTTCAGCAGGGGGACACATCTGGCACTGCAGGATTTGAGTCCCTGGCGATGTAGTGTGTTACTGATGGTAGCCTTTGTTACTTTGGTCCCAGCTCTCTGCAGGTCATTCACTAGGTTCCCCCGTGTGGTTCTGGGATGTTTGCTCACCATTCTTGTGATCATTTTGACCCCACAGGGTGAGATCTTGTGTGGAGCCCCAGATCAAGGGAGATTATCAGTGGTCTTGTATGTCTTCCATTTTCTAATAATTGCTCCCACAGTTGATTTCTTCACACCAAGCTGCTTACCTATTGCAGATTCAGGCTTCCCAGCCTGGTGCAGGTCTACAATTTTGTTTCTGGTGTCCTTTGACAGCTCTTTGGTCTTGGCCATAGTGGAGTTTGGAGTGTGACTGTTTGAGGTTGTGGACAGGTGTCTTTTATACTGATAACAAGTTCAAACAGGTGCCATTAATACAGGTAACGAGTGGAGGACAGAGGAGCCTCTTAAAGAAGAAGTTACAGGTCTGTGAGAGCCAGAAATCTTGCTTGTTTGTAGGTGACCAAATACTTATTTTACCGAGGAATTTACCAATTAATTCATTAAAAATCCTACAATGTGATTTCCTGGATTCTTTCCCCCCATTCTGTCTCTCATAGTTGAAGTGTACCTATGATGAAAATTACAGGCCTCTCATCTTTTTAAGTGGGAGAACTTGCACAATTGGTGGCTGACTAAATACTTTTTTGTCCCACTGTAGATAGTTTCCTATCTCTAAAAACTCCAGCTTCTGAACAATTGATCAGTCAAGAAAAAAACAGCCTCTGACCTCAGTTTTAACCTTTAACCTATAAGAAAAACATGTGCTTGAATGTCACAGGACAAAAGCAGAACAGACAGCACAGTAGCTCTACAGAGATTTTAAGCCTCTTTTAGCTCCTTGGTTTGGTTATACTATGTTTCAGTCTCAGTGTTTCCAGCAGCAGCAGGCAGATGTTTTCAGCCAATGGGCTCTAATAAACACACTGTACAAAGTGGGACCTCAATCAATCAAACTTTATTTATATAGCACCTTTCATACAGGTTCATGTCGTTCAAAGTGCTTTACATGCAGTTGATAGCTGCAAGCTGATAACAAGACAGAACAGGTGACAATATTAATAAAAGGAATAAAAATGATAAGAAAAACAAAGAACAAATGAAAAGAAAAAAACTGAGACCAACATCCAGAGATTTATATTATAGGAGTTAATGGAGACCAAAGCAGATGGAAACAAAAACAATTCTGTGGGAACAGTACAGAGTTTAATGCTAACATTTATATGTTAATAGTGTTAATACTGTCGTGTTTTTAGCTTGTTCTGCTAGTAAAAACTCAAAAGGTACTTTTGTTTATCATCAGTTGGGTAAAAAACGAATTATTACTTTTGATCCAATTTCCATGAACTCTGCTGTGGATATCCATGTTCCTCAGACCAAAAATCCTGTTTTCTTTATTCAAATTTAATTTATACATATCCACATTCAACATATCCGCATCTTATTTGTCCTTATTTAGATTGACTAGACGGAAAACGCACCAGTATTACTCATCTCAGGGTGTGTTACAAAACCAAAAGTGTCGAGGGGAAGAGGGGGGAGTAACAATTGGGATAACTGGGGGAAAAACACAAGTGAGACAAGTGAGGTAAAAGTACAAAACCAAGGATTTATTTAATGACTGAGAAAAAGACAATCTGAAACTCAAACACAATTTACAACAAAAAACCGACTGAACTAAAAAGAAAGCCGATGTGAGAAAGTAAACGGTAGAATATCACAATCAGGAAATAGGAACACTATCGCTGCCGGATGGCCTACTGGTTTATATGTCTTTCTATATGTTTGTATGATTATACAGGGCTGATTGCAATGGGCTAGGGCAATCAAGAGGAGGCTGGTAGTCATATTTTTTTGTTTCCTTTGAATTCGTCATAAACTGTATACTGAATAAATTCCCTTTTAATTTGTATTGAAAGTGTCAGGTAGGAATAGTATGATCTTACTCTCCTTCAGCTGATTCTGTTCAAAATATACAGACAGTGTTGGCACAGTTACCTTGAAAAACTAATCTGATTAATGACTACTGATTACTCATTTGGAAAGTAACTTAGTTACTTTTAAAATCAATTAATCAGTAAAGTAACTAAGTTAGATTACAAGTTACTTAATTAGTTACTCCATCTCCAGGTAAGAAGAAAAAGATGTTCTGCGAGGCAGCTCAGCATTGATAGTAGTGGGGATCTTTTATTATTATTATAATTATTATCTATTATGGCACGAAACAAGGGCGAGTCAACTGTGTTTAAGGGTAGCATTTCCTCTACAACATACTGCCTGACCAACTTCTTTTACTCTCCCCCACTTACCGGTTTTGCACCGAAGTCCAGCTTTTGTTGTTTGGGTGGTGGGGGACCTCCTGCATTAGTCACAGCTCTCTCCTTCGCACAACCTGGTGGGACTGTGAGTTTGACTGTCCAAATGTTTCTTCAAATTTCACGTTGTGTTTTTGAAGCTAGATAATACTTTGTCTCCAGCACAGAGTGTACAGTGAACCTTTATACTGTTATCTTTAACGGACAGAAACTCTAAATAATGACTGTATTTCCAAGTCGAAAACGCGCTTTTCTCTTCCCCCTCCATTGTTGTTACGTTTGTGTCACACACGTGAGTTGTCCTCATGCTGAAAATGTGACATCACTCTCCAAGCCGCAAGAAGAAATCAAATAATATCTTTTTACTAAGGAAAATGAAACTTTAATCTGACTACTGGTTTGGAAATAGTAACGCGTTAGATTAGTCGTTACTGAAAAAAGACGTCATATTAGAGTAACGCATTACTAAGTAACGTGTTACTGGCATCACTGTATACAGACCATCAAATATGTGACAACTGTACCATCGTGGGGTTGGCAGTCACACACTGGGGTTGGTTGAACCTCTGTTATTGTAATTGGGAAACATAAAACATGTAGATAGTCTTAGAAACTAATAAAATAATGAATAGTTTCATTGAAATACTCTGAGCTTTACATCTGGAGGAGTCTGGCTCTTGTTTCTCTTCCTGATAAAATTCCTGCTCATTCTGCTATATTAAAAGAAAGAAAGAACCAGATATATCACTGCATACATATATATATATATGTATGCAACATATAACAACATGTGAAAACCAACCCCAAAGAGAAAGTGACAAACATCCCCAACTGGGATGTTTTTGCTAGCAGCAAAGCTAACATCCACATGTTTTGGTGTCTATCGCTCTCTCTTCATACTTTTTAATGCTAATGATTGTTTTATTATAAACTCATTGTGGAAAAGCCCAGAAGAGAAACACTGAAGAGTTAGAGATTTACATTTTCAGTACCAACACTTTTTAACAGCGCCCTCTAGGGACCAACATCTGATGAATGTGACAACCAACCTCATTCTCCCCTACCTGGCGGGACAGAGGTCAAAAAGACGGTCCCAAAAATGCACACACTACAGCACGTAACAGAGTAAGAAAGAGAAAGCCAGATTTTCAAAATAAGAGTCAACTGCTCATTTTATTCCTTGTCTCCTGTCTATCAGTTGAAGTTTCTCATTTGTCTTCACCACTAGAGGAGATACTTACTGTTAACTGCTGAACACATTAAAACATCTGATGTCTAAAGTCTGGGCATTTTTATATTTATTGATTTATATTAGGACACATAAATTATACTTTTAGTGTAATTTCATTTAAATAAAGTGAGATTTTACATATATAAAGTTGTTCTAATTGTTCTAATTTCCTAATTTCCTAAAGCCTGATTTCTTTTTTGGAGAGATTTCATGGCTCTATGTGAAAGAAAGCAGGTGAGCAGTGTTTTCTAACACTCGTCCAGCAGCAGGAGTTTGTGTCTCTGCGGACTGGAAGCCGAATAGAAGCCTGTTTGTTCTCAGAGCAGAGCAGCTCTCTGATGAGAAAGGTGAGTAAGATCGAAACCTGGCAGGGAGGCCACCTCACTCTCTGTATACTCAGCGCTGTCAGCCGCCACCCCCCCTCCCCCCACCCCCCTCCTCTGTGTTTCTACTGCGTGTTTGTGTGACCATGGTCCACCTCACTTAACCCTTAGTGTGTGTGTGTGTGTGTGTGTGTGTGTGTGTGTGTGTGTGTGTGTGTGTGTGTGCACTAAACACACTAAGGTATGAGGGTTTTTGTGGCGATAAGAAGCTCTAACAAACAGGAGCAGAGCAGAGGGAAAGATATCCACACAGTCACAGAGCTGAGTGAGTGTGTGATGGATGGAGAGAGAGAGTCAGGTCACAACCAGCTCCATGTTTACATGACATGCAGCTACAACAAAAACCCAGACAAACACATTTTCATCTGATATTATACCATTCAACTCATATTGCATGTTTTTGAATTAAATCATGTCATATTTGTAGAATGTACACATGTGTTAAAAGCACATTTAAAAAGTTGAAAAAAGCCCTTTACATATTCTTCAAATTTGTACATATTTGCACATTTACATACATTACACAAATAATAAATAGTGTTGTTCCTGCCTAACCTCATAAAAGGGCACCATGGAGTTTCTTATTACTAGTAATAATATGAACCAGTGTTTATATGACTGGGTCCCCATTTTGTATGCATAGTGTGCTTTAGTGTGATAGCATGCAGGTGTCATTGGTTTCACACTATTTCACTGATTATGGAGCCAAATGGGTGATGATTTGTCTCCTTTTTCCTGCTGTTCGATGTTTTATACTTCGTCCAGTATAGCCTTGTTTTATATCACCAGCTGGTCTTTATAGAAGATGTGTTGCAAACAAAGACTGATGTTTGTGAACACAATTCCATACTAATGCAAACTATGATTGGATCCACCTGGATCATATTTTGCCTGCTTTTAGCACCATCATGTGTTACTAACCACGCATTCCCAATGATGTCAGACGTTATTTAAAGGTGCAGTGTGTAGAATTTAGTGGCATCTTGTGGAATAGATTTGGCAGAAATGGAAAATAATATTCATGAGTATATTTTAATTAGAGTATAATCACCTGAAAATAGGAATTGTTGTATTTTCATGACCTTAGAATGAACCCTTTCTATCTACATAGGGAGTGGGTCCTCTTCAATGGAGGCCACCATGATGCATTGCCATGTTTTCTACCATAGCCCAGAAAGGACAAACCAAACACTGGCTCTAGAGAGGGCCCTGTGTTTTTAGTGAGTTTCGTAGCCACCATAGATTCACCTACACACTTGGATCGGGAGATGGAGGGGAGGGGTATTCAGTTGGTTGCAATTAGCAACCTCACCTCAAGATGCGACTAAATCCTACACACTGCACCTTTAATGCAAGCAGTTTTTACAAATGTGTTTCAAGTCTTCTGTAAAGCAGCAACCTTCAAGACTGTGTTTGGTTTATAATCACAGACTTGTAATGTTCACAAATATATGAAGAATGGTGCACCCTCGAGGGAACATAGGACTGAGGGAACATAGGGCTGAGGAAACAAGGGGCTGAGGGAACATAGAGCTGTGGGAACATAGGGCTTGGAGAACATAGGGCTGAGGAAACAAAGGGCTGAGGGAACATAGAGCTGTGGGAACATAGGGCTTGGAGAACATAGGACTGAGGGAACATAGACAAGCTCCCCAAGAACACTGTTGGTATATCAGTATAATAACTAGTAAAAGTTAGATGATGGAGTATAGCCTTTTTATATTGTATCTTGTATTATATCCTGTGTCACAGCTCTTTTCAAATTACACAATCTGATGATGCAGACCATTGGTTCTCTATCATAAGCTTTCATGAGGCTGTGAAACTTTAATGACTGAGACTGATGAAGCATGTTAAATGCTGACTAAATAATAATCTTATTAGGAGGTGTTTAAATGTCACCACCCAGAACTGTAGATGATAATTGTGTATCTTTGGGACATGTTTCAGCTTTACCAGAATAATTAGTTAAGACATCTTGTATTAGATATACATTCAGTTAGAGCTGATAGTGAAACAGAGATTTTCTGTTAATTGAAGAGCACGGTCTAGACCATGTGAAAAGTGACTTGAGATGACTTTTAACGTTATATAAATAAAGATTGATTGATTGACTGAGGTTAGCTAACAGAGGGGCGAATACTATAGCTGTGTCTCAATGCAGGGGCTGCATGTGAAGTCAAGTCAAGTCAAGTCAAGTTTTATTTATAAAGCACATTTAAAAACAACCTCAGTTTAACCAAAGTGCTGCACAGTTATTAAAATACAATGTAATCACACACAATATAATAATAAATAAAAACAATAAAGGAATAGTAAGAGCTCCATTTAAAAACTAAAATAAGAATAAAAACAAATTAAAAAAAGTAAAACTGATGTGATCACGCCGTTTCTTTCCAGTCAGCAGGCGAGCAGCTGCGTTTTGAACCACCTGTAAACGGCGCAGTGCTGACTGGTCGAGACCAACAAACAAAGAACTGCAGTAGCTTATCTTCTTCTCGAACCTAAAGTCACTGTCCAAAATAACACCAAGGTTCCTTGCAGATGGGGGCAGATGGGTGAGGTAACAAAGGTGTGAATGACTTTCTCCAGATCATTCCTGGGGAGATAAGCCTTTGCTTTTGCTAATAATCTTAGCTGGAAGAAGCTTGTTTTCACGATAGAGCTTATCTTCTTCTCGAACCTAAAGTCACTGTCCAAAATAACACCAAGGTTCCTTGCAGATGGGTGACAGTGGGGCTTCAAGGTGCCAATGGTGCTGACCAAATGTTGTCCCATTTTGAAGGCTTCTTCAAATGCAGCCTTCGTTTCCCAAATTTGGAGGATCCAACAGATGGATCTGTCCTGCTCAACCAGTTCCAGAATGCATTTAAACACCAACTGGCAGCAGTAGCCAAAGTTTTAAGACACTTTATGAAATTTTCTAATGTCCCTGTTGCATTTTGATAAATGATATAATTCCTTTTGAAAGTTGGTATCACATATGAAATCTAACAGTTGTAGCTGCCACATTAGTTTTAATGTAAAGTGAAGCTTCATGTTTTTACTGGACAGAAGTACTGCCTCTGGTGCTCTATATGTACAGATATCACCACATTTACATACATATCATTGTATTTAAATGAACAGATGTATATTAAATTTAGTTTTTATTAAGCCACATAACAGTTTTATTATAGCTAAATTACAGACTGAATAACAATTCACTGCATCTCTCTGTCAGTGAGGTTATTTTTGTGTTAGTGTAGCTTTGACTTCAGATGATTTTGTCACCATACTGTCAGGTAGGTGAGATGAAGCCGAGTTGCTGCTGTCAGGAAGTGCAATGCTGAACAGAGAGAATACACAGGCTATTTATCTACTTCAGAGATTAGCTAAAAAATAATTCAAATTCAAAATTAAAAAAACAACATATAAAGTACATAAGACTATTTGAGGACCTGGCACCCTGTTACTCCATTTCTTAAGTTCCATATTATAGATATTAGTGTTTGTGTATGTTGTGGTTCAGCTGAGCAGGAGTCCCTGGTGGTTGTGCTGGACCTGAATGCACTGCCATAATCATAAAATTAAATGTTCTGGCTCCATTTCTATTCGCTGTATCCCTATTGTCAATTGCAGCTGTCAAGGTTGCTAGGCGACAGGAGCAGTGCTTTTGTGACTCCTGTAAGGGTAGGAACAGCTGGTGATGCAGCTGGAAACCCTCCATAGACCAGACCGTTTAATTAAACAACACTCGGTTTGGCCTTCGTGGTCTATGAAGGACATGGCTTTGTAACTAAGACACAGCTTCTGACTCATCTGTGCAGAGGATGATCCACAGATGAGAACAGTTGGAAACTAACTTTACTGCAAAAGCTGTAAAAATGATCTATCTCTGTTAACAACAGCACAGCTTGCTAGTCAGAAGCAGTGTTGGGGAACATTACTTTTAAAAGTAACTAGTTCCATTCCAGCATTACCTTGTGAGAACAGTAACTGGTTATTGTTTTAGTCCAGACCTCCTTTAAATAGAATGAGTGTACTATCATCACACAGCCAAGTCTGACCCATCATCTGTCAATCTTTACACTAATAGCAGGAATGACACACACAATGTTCTATTTACAGTCTTTATTGGACTAAAGTGGCTTCTCTAACACCACCCATCTACTATCTGCCAAAAAAGTAGTAAAGGTGCAAATTTATGGTGGATTTTCTTTTCTTGTGGTAAAAAGGTAGCAACAGGAATAGTTGGTTATAAATAATAACAGATTACCTTTTTGAAAATGTAACTAAACAACTGAGAACTTTAGCTGTGTAGCTAATGTGTTGGGTTACTCGTTACATCAAAAAAGTAATCAGGTACAGGAACGTGTTACTTAGTAACAGGTTACCCACAACACCAGTCAGGAGTCAGTAGTAGGTGAGACTGCTCAAGTGTGTTTAGACTTAACTGAGGCAATTTTTAATTGTATCTGTGCTATTTTTTCTATTAAACAGCAGAAATACAGATATTAGTTAGTGAATACAGTGGAGCATTTAACAACTTAAGAGCCTGATATTTTCACAGGAGATGGTGGAGACCAAAAATAGAGCTAAAAGAAGAGCAATTATTAGATATACTGTACCAGTCAAAAATTTGGACGCACCCTTTCATTCAAGACAGTTGCAAGGTGTGTCCAAACTTTTAACTGGAGCTGTTTATTCACCACATGGACAATTATGTTGCTCTGTGTCTGCTGAATGTGGAAGTAGCTAACTGTTTGCTAATATGTTAGCACAGCTCAGCGCATATGTTGCAGGTTCCGGCTGGTACCATGGAAAACAGCTTAAATTCTGTTAAACAGAAGAAATAATTTGAGACAGGGCACTTCACGTCTGTTTCCTTAGTCTCGCTCAGCAGAAAGAGAGAGAGAGTTTATTTACAAACACAATATAAACCCCTCATGACACATATTCAATACATCTTTCATTCATCACTGTTTCACATGGCCAAAATACAAGTTCAACATTTCCACTTTGTATTTTTACTACATCACGCCACAGCATATTTGCCGTTTTTACTGTCTTGGTTTAATTACCATTGATAACACAACAATTTCAGTCTATTCACTGAGTTATTAATTAAACTGATTTCACAAACCAGAATTAAGTAACTATTGTTACCATTAAGATAGATTTACTTCCACTTAAGTCCTTTTTTACTCTTCTCAAAACGCATGAGCTGACAGGTTTTTCTTTAAATGAATTTTACCTCTACAAAGCATATAAAATGACAGTTTTTAACCATATCTTTTCACTTTTAATAATACATGACATTACAGTCTTTAGTCTTGTTTGTACACTCTGTAACATATTTACCTTATCTTAACACACATTTCCACATTTTTAACAGTATCATAACTCTGGAGAAATGTACAAGGAGCCAGAACTAAACCTAAAATGGACGTGACTTTGATAAAAGCAGAGCGGCGCCCGTTACACACACCCTGCTACCGCTAACAGCTAGACATGCTACGACATTAGCCTTCCCAATACATTCATATTTTACCACAGCATCGCCTTTCCTGGGTATTCATACATTCAGCAACAGGTTAAAATACTGATCCCCAGTTAGATAACTTAACTTATTGTTTCACCAACCTGTTAAACAGAAGAAATAATTTGAGACAGGGCACTTCACGTCTGTTTCCTTAGTCTCGCTCAGCAGAAAGTGAGAGAGTAAAGCAACACGTACTGTCGTAAAGACGGTAAAGGATGCCCAGTGAAGCGCCACACTGCCCCCTGCTGACGGGAACAAAACACAACTCCTGATGTTTACAAAAATATACCTATGGTGAAAGCGGGTTGATTAAACACATTACACAATATTAGATTTACAATCATCACATTTGTGATCACACTTTAGTGGGCATCACACATAGCGGGAATGTGTTAAAAATGCAATCTAGAGCAACTTTACTATATAAGCAAGGGCGCCACCAGGGATTTTGAAAAGATATCACATTGGGCCCCACCACCACACATAGAGCCAATGCCAACTATGCACAATTGCTGTAACCAAATATCTTCCTGCAAAGGCTTGCAAGTCTCTTATACACTGCAAAAAAAGGCCTTCTAGAAAGAAGTACAATATTCTTATATTCAATCAAATTATCTTGTATCAAGCAAAAAAAATCTGCCAATGGGGTAAGCTTTTTTTGCTTGACAAGAATTCTTCTTAAAATGAGACTTTTAAACTAGACATAAAATCTTAAATTAATCCAAATTCTTCTAAAACAAGCAATGAAAAAACACTCATTTAAGATTAAATTACTCAAAATTAGAATTTAAGTCTCTTCACTAAATTAAATTTAAGAAATGACACCTTAATCTGGGATTGATAATGAGCATAAAAGTAGTTAAAATAAGACATAATTTCTTAAAACAGCATAAGATATATAAGTGATGTTGTCTTAAATCAAGATACCAAAACTTTCTCATTTAATCATTTTTATTAACTTTGCAATACAATTGCTCAATTACAATCAACATACAAAAAAGGAGCACTTCCACGTTCCAGATCCATCATAATCAAACAGAAAAAACAGTTTTGATTTAAACCTCACTATCAAAATAATAATACATCAGTTATTGTAGCAGCATACCATAGCAACTAAACATGCAGCTGCTTTGCAGCATAATATCCCACACTTATAAGACATCAACTTTCTTTGGACTTCTTACATCAGGCAGAGTGGGGCAGAGTGACAAACAAAGGGACTCACTCATTGAATGACTTCCACTCACCAATCGCTTTTTTGTAGTGGGGGGTCAAATCCTGCTCATGAATTGAATCTTGTCTTGAATTGAATCTTGAAGTACCTCTGTCTGCAGTACTGACAGTAGTGTAGAAATGCACTTTGGGTAGGTCATGTGCAGGGCATAGTAATATGCCATGAGGTAGAGAAGTCCCTCATTAAGTCTGTCCATGGTGAAGGTGGTCACTGGTGTGTTTCCAATGGCAATCATGCAGTTGCCCTCAGAAACGAGCAGAATTGGAGAAGACAGGGGTCGCTGCCACATGAAACCATCAGGATCCTCAGAAGTCTAGATGACACAAATCAATCAAGAAGATTACAAATAACATAAACATTGACTTGGACTAGAACATTAGTGAAATCATATTGTACTTTAAAACAATCCCTCAGCATTCAGCACTGCAAATGCTGAATGCACCACAGCTAGATCCACTAACGTTGTACTAAATTAAGCACACACTTCCACATTAGACCTTTTGAAATGATAAAAGTTTATCTAAAAGTTACTAAACCGACAAGCTACATTCACAGAGTCCCGTTATTATGCTTTTATGAGCGAGGTCGAGCGAGCCAAAAGCCGAAAAATCTATTCGTGGCGGACCGCCACGAAAGAATGAATGTGTGGGAAACACTGCTATGTTGTGACTGGCATCATCCAGAGCCTTCAGACACACCAAATGTACTAAAATATATTTCTACACAACCTCTCTTTATATACCACTCATCTCATATCAGAGGGGGGAGGGGAGGTTACTAGTGTACCTTGGAGCCAGAAACGTCTGGTACATAGTGGAGAAGGAGAGGTGACCAAGAAACATCCCGAGAGGACAAAGTTAGAAGAACATTTAATATAAAAGTAGGACTTTGACCAGACAAGGACTCGCGGACACATCAGTGTGGTTTTATAACAGCGGAGGGAACAACGGAGACCCGGTGGAGGAGCGGAGAGTGAAGGTGGACGCTGAACTGCCGGACAGTATCGACAATTAAAGTGAGAGAAGAGAAGAAGAGGACAAGCTCAGTGTTTACAACTGTGTCCTAGATATCTCCTCAGCAGCTATGCGCCCATGGCAGACAGAGGAGGCAGTGCATGACAGAGAAGAATAAGCTGGGGTGGATTGGACATCAGTCATCAACCACAGACAAGGACTTCCCTGAATTGGATACACATCTGTTGTCAAGATCTGCCAAAACAACTCAGGAGGACAGTCGCACACCACCTTACTCCATTGACAACCATTGGTATTTTATTATCTACCACACTAAGCATCGGTGAATAAAGCTGACTTCAACGTATCCCAAGTCTCTTTATCTGACCTACAGTTCGGCATAACTCTCGGACTTTTTGGACTGGCCTAAGAGACATACACTGCTTTCTGCACTGCATTGACTACTACGGTAGCTACACGGCTAAGCTAACCATAACAACTATGCCTGATATAGACAGTGAACTAATGCAGCAAGCAAACAAAAAGATCTCTGACCTTAAGGAAGATATCCGACGGCTCTCTGATGAACTCCAGAATAAAGAGTCACTGCTGTCCAACTTCATGGAGGTAGCATCTGTACAATCCAAAGAGATCGCCTCACTCAGTACAATCCTCCGGGACACAGTCGCTTGGGACCCTACCGGTCCACAACTCTCCTCCTGCTCAACACCTAAGCCGCCACGTTGGACCGAGGTGGTGGTTCGCGGTCGTAAGAGGGACTCAGGTGGGTCTGCTTCTCCGCCTTGCCTGAACCTCTCAAACCGCTATGCTGCCCTATCCGCCGACAACCTGGTTCACCTAGATGATGCTATCGCAGCTCCTCCTTGCCCGGTGATGACGCCTGCTGACTCCGCAGCACCAGCCAAGCACCAGCCTACTCGCCCGGACCCGAATCTACGACCCTCATCCCGGTCCAAGACCTCCTCCTCTCAGCGCCGGATCGTAAGAGAGGCTGTGATGCGCTGCTCCGGTGCTCTTCCTCGCCCAGAGCCGGCTATCGATACCTCTCCTAGCTACGATGCTGCTGCCGGTGCTCTTCCTCACCCCGAGCCGGCTATCGATACCTCTCCTAGGTACGTAGCTGCTGCCGGTGCTCCTCCTCACCCCTTCTCCTCCTCGACAGCCGAGCCGGCTATCGATACCTCTCCTAGGTACGTAGCTGCTGCCGGTGCTCCTCCTCACCCCGAGCCGGCTATCGATACCTCTCCTAGGTACGTAGCTGCTGCCCGGCCACAGCACTCCCCTGCGCAGGCACAGAGCACTGAAAGCCCACAGTCATCGCCTCCTCGACCCCTCTTCGCTCCTACCACACTCATCGTAGGAGACTCAATTATCAGAAACACTCGCTTCTTCAACGCAACCACACACTGCTACCCTGGAGCCACAGTGCCGGTTATACTGGATAAGCTCCCCGACCTGCTGTGCTCTCTTCCATCATCCATCAACCGGGTCCTAGTTCATGTAGGAACCAATGACACGTCTCGCCAGCAGTCGGAGCTGACTAAAAAGGACTTTAATGCCCTTTTTAGCTTCTTAAACAGCTGTGGAAAGGATGTCTGGCTCAGCGGACCTCTACCAACTGATGGCCGCGGAGCTGGGCGCTTCTCCAGAATCCTCAGTCTTAACACATGGCTCCAGTCCGCCTGCAGAACCCACAATATTGGTTTCATCGACAACTTCAACCTATTCTGGAACCGTCCTTCCCTAATCCGGGCCGACGGACTCCACCCCAACAGTCTGGGTAGCAGAGTATTAGCAGATAACATCCAGCATGCTGTATTAACCGCTGCCCCCCGGGATTGACTAGTCACTAGCCACGCCCCCTTCCCGGAGCCTTTCTCTCCTCTGCCTACTGTGGTAGTAGACAGAACGCCGTCACTCACAAGCTCCCCCTGGTGTTCAACCCAGGTACCTACACTTTCCCTGGTTCATTGCCCTTACCATGGTCCACTATCTCCTACTAACTGCCATAAAGCCACTTCCAATGCTGTCATTAACGGGTTGCCAATTCCTGTTGTTATTTCACATCGCAAACCAAGGCACAGGCACAGGTGCAGACGAACTGTTGATCACACTGTCCTAATCAATCCAGCCAGGTCAGTTAACCCTAAACCTCACATCAGCAATTTAACCTTTGGGTTATTTAACATCCGTTCGCTGACTAACAAGGGACCTCTGCTATATGATCTCCTGAATGATCGTAAGTTTGATTTCTTTTGTTTGACTGAGACATGGCAGCAGCCTAATGACTTCTCACACCTTAATCAAACTGTTCCTCCTGGGTTTGTCTACACATCACAACCCCGTTCCTCTGGTAGAGGGGGCAGCCTGGCAATTCTTTACAATGAAAAGTGGAAAGTGTCCTCTATTACTGTACCTGGGTACCCTTCATTTGAGTCCATTGCTCTCCAAATCAAGGGCCCAACTCCTACCATCCTTGCCACTGTTTATCGTCCACCCAAGCCGAACAATGCCTTCCTGCAGGAATTCTCTGCCTTCTTAACAACCTTATGTTCTGTGTCCCCTAATCTACTATTGCTGGGTGATTTTAATATCCACCTGGATAACATCAACAATGCTTTTACAAGGGACTTTACTTCATGCCTTGACAGCTTTGGAATACAGCAATATATTGACTTTCCAACACACTCCAAGGGACACATTCTAGACCTAATTTGCTGCTCTGGTGCAATCCCTCATAACTGCTGTGCCTCAGATCTGCCTATTTCAGACCACAAGTTAATATCCTGCAACATCAACCTAAGACTATCCAACACTATTATGCATCGCTCTATCACATTCCGAAACATTAAACATATTGACTTGTTGGCTCTCTCCGACCTACCCAGCAGAGTAAATTTATCCACCACAGATGAACTGGTATCCCACTACAATGATGGACTTCATGGACTGCTCAATACTCTGGCACCTCTGAAAAATAGGTCTGTTTCTTTTACCCACTCTGCTCCTTGGTTTACACCAGCCCTACGCCAGCTCAAAACTAAAGGCCGTCGTTTGGAGCGCCTTTATACTAAAACCGGCCTTGCAGTTCACAAAGAAATGTACTATAACCACATACTCCAATACAAGGATGCTCTTTCCTCAGCCAAGACCACATACTACACAACCTTAATCAGGACAGCTGATGGGAACACTAGAGCCCTATTCTCAACTCTCAACAACATTCTGAAACCACCTGATGCTCTACCACCTCATCTGCTCACAGTTACACAGTGTGATACCTTCATGACCTTCTTCAATGCCAAAATTGAAAATATCCACCAGACACTGACTGCTACTAAAAACTCTCCATCCTCTCTGCACTCTTGGCCTACATCTTCCTCTAGCACCAGTTTCATACTGCCAACTGTCTCTGAAATAAGTGGTCTCATTCATAAATCCAAGCCATCTACCTGCCAGTTGGACCCACTACCTACCCACCTGGTCAAAAGCTGCCTACCTGCCCTGTCCGCGTTAATAACTGACATCATTCATTCCTCACTGACCTCTGGTGGTGTTCCACCATCACTAAAGACTGCTGCAATAACTCCTACACTCAAGAAACCTGGCGCCGATCCTAATGACTTGAACAACTTCCGTCCCATCTCTAACTTGCCATTTCTCTCCAAAATACTAGAAAGAACGGTTGCAGCTCAGATTCACACCCATCTGTCTGACAACAACCTCTATGAACAATTTCAGTCAGGCTTCCGTCCCCTCCACAGCACGGAGACAGCCCTAGTGAAAATCACAAACGACCTCTTGATGGCATCTGACTCTGGACTTCTATCCATTCTGGTTCTCCTCGACCTGAGTGCAGCCTTTGACACCGTGTCTCATGGCATCCTCCTGGACAGATTAGCCTCCATTGGAATCACTGACATCCCTTTGGCTTGGTTCACATCATATCTCTCTGGCCGCACACAGTTTGTTCAAATCAAAAACCTAAGATCCGGCTCCTCTCCAGTCTCTAGTGGTGTTCCTCAGGGCTCTGTCCTTGGCCCCCTCCTGTTCATTATTTATCTTCAGCCTCTTGGACACATTCTCAGGAAATTTGACATACAATTCCACTGTTACGCCGATGATACCCAACTCTATCTTTCCACTAAGCCTACTTCCACTCTGCCACCCACAGCTCTATCCGACTGCTTACTGGAAATTAAATCATGGCTCTCACTAAATTTTCTTAAACTTAACGGTGAAAAAACTGAGGTCCTCCTCATCGGTACCAGATCAACCTTAGCAACACTCAACACTTTCTCCATGTCCATCGACAATTCCACTGTTCCGCCATCCCCCCAAGTAAAGAGCCTGGGTGTCATCCTGGACAGCACACTATCTTTTGAAGCCCACATCAATAACATTACTCGGTCTGCATACTTCCATCTACGTAACATCAATCGTCTCCGTCCCTCACTTTCACCAACCTGCACCGCCATCCTGGTAAACACCCTGATCACATCCCGTCTGGACTACTGTAACTCTCTCCTCTTTGGTCTTCCATGGAAATCTCTACACAAACTCCAACTTGTACAGAACGCAGCCGCTCGTATCATAACCAGAACGCCCTTTATTGAACACATCACTCCTGCCCTGCAGCAACTTCACTGGCTCCCTATTAAATCCCGCATTGACTTTAAGATTCTACTCCTCACATTCAAGATCCTTCACAACCGGGCACCAACATATCTCTCTGAACTTATTCACATCTACACACCTTCTCGAACTCTCCGATCCTCCTCTGCCAACCAGCTCTTCGCTCCATCTGCCAACTTAACCACCATGGGGTCAAGAGCTTTCAGCCGATCAGCCCCCCGCCTATGGAACTCTCTCCCACCTGACATTCGCACTTCAGACTCTGTCCTCACCTTTAAATCCCGCCTGAAAACGCACCTTTTCAGAGTGGCCTACTCTATCTCCCATTAACTATGCAATCTTCATTCTTGTTTATTTATTATATTAATGCACTTTGTAGTCACGTTCATATTTATTTATTTTTTCTTTTTCTTTATTTATTTATATTTATTTCTTTTTTTTCTTTTTCTTTCTTCTTTATCTCTGCACTAAATGTCACCTGATTTGTATTTTTGGATGTACTGTTGTGTGTTATATGTGCCTTGTAAGGTGACCTTGAGTGCTTTGAAAGGCGCCTTTAAATAAAATGCATTATTATTATTATTATTAAACCTAATATAAAATGTATGCCTGAAAAACTGGAACATATATTACGAAATGTTTCAATAAGTCTGTAAATCTCACCGCAAGGATATGGAAAAGAGCCTCGCTGCTTGAGCCCAGTTTCTTCGGTGGCATAGTGCTGGATGGAAAGAGCAGTGGCAGGGCTCTGAGGACAGCTGTGATATGCTCAACTGGTTTAATGAAAGAAGCACAAAACAAGGTGGTACCATAAATAACTGTAACATAATATTACATAAATAATTACAAGACATTATTATATAAAATTAACAAGTCAATGTATTGTGACTTTACCTCCATTCAAAGTTTTAGGAGGCTTCATGGCCTTCTTCATCACTCCATAAAACTGGACCTTGGAATAGAAGGTTTTCCATCTGTTCTGCACCTCTGATATGTACTGGGAGTTGGTCGGTTGGAGGATTCGCTGCAGCTCATCCAGCACCTGAAAAATAGTCAAATTCAGATAAAGAAAGAAAAATTACTAAAAAAAGTTCTTGTCATACATTCTGATGACTAACCCATTTAAGCCCAGATTTTTCTCAATGTTTTTATGCATATAATCATGTTAATTGAGTCCCATATGAACATGTTCTAAAGTTATTTCCTCCATTTTGTGCTCTCTGTTCAAGAAAATTTCATTTGAATGTTCGGCAACTATAGTTGCCGGTGGGCACATACCTTGTATCTACCCCTCTAATGGTGAAAGTGATTAGGGTACAAAAAATAACATGAAATCCAGCTGTCTTTATTGAGAAAGACTTATTATTTAAAACAAGAAAACAATTCAATTCTTCTTCTTCTTCTTCAAGACTTCTTGAAGGGCAAGGGCGAAAAGAAAAAAAGGGCACATACAGCACGTTCTTGCCACTGAAGAAGGCACTTTAGTGCGTGTTTTGCCAACCAGGAGGGCACCTTAGCACACATTTTGGCTCCCAAAAGGGCAGTTTAGTGTGTTTTGCCAACCAGGAGGGCAGCTTAGCACGCCTTTTGGCTCCCAAGAGGGCACTTTAGTATGCGTTTTGGCTCCCAAGAGGGCACCTTAGCACGCCTTTTGGCTCCCAAGAGGGCACCTTAGCACACGTTTTGGCTCCCAAGAGGGCACCTTAGCACACATTTTGGCCCCCAAGAGGACGCCTTAGCACGCGTTTTGGCTCCCAAGAGGGCAGTTTAGTGTATTTGCCAACCAGGAGGGCACCTTAGCATGCTTTTTGGCTCTCAAGAGGCACCTTCGCACGCGTTTTGGCTCTCAATAGGGCACCTTAGCACGCGTTTTGGCTCCCAAGAGGGCACCTTAGTATGCATTTTGGCTCCCAAGAGGGCACCTTAGCACGCGTTTTGGCTCCCAAGAGGACGCCTTGGCACGCGTTTTGGCTCCCAAGAGGACGCCTTAGCACGTGTTTTGGCTCCCAAGAGGGCAGTTTAGTGTATTTGCCAACCAGGAGGGCACCTTAGCACACGTTTTGGCTCTCAAGAGGCACCTTAGCACGCGTTTTGGCTCTCAAGAGGGCACCTTAGCACGCGTTTTGGCTCCCAAGAGGGCACCTTAGCACACATTTTGGCCCCCAAGAGGACGCCTTAGCACGTGTTTTGGCTCCCAAGAGGGCAGTTTAGTGTGTTTTGCCAACCAGGAGGGCACCTTAGCACGCGTTTTGGCTCTCAAGAGGGCACCTTAGCACGCATTTTGGCTCCCAAGAGGGCACTTTAGCGTGCGTTTTTCAACAATTGGGCCATGAGGGGGGGCGACCGCTATTAGCTCTAGAATTGCCACAGTTATCCAAGTAACAGTGAGAGCGATCAAAGGAACCATAACTGATTTAATGATCCATTCGCAGTTTCACTGTACCAGCTGTGTGTGACTTGCATGGCTTAATCTTTGAGACAAGCATATGCTACTGGCAGGATCAACCAGGTAGCCCTCAGTCACTAGCCAGCGCGGGAAACGCCCGCCGGGCCTGCGCCTCAGGATGTTTTGCGGAGCGGACTCCCGCATGCTGCCGGGGTTGTTGCAGACGCTCTCTGGGCATTTCTTTTTCTGAAAACTGGGTTTTCTGAAATAGGGTAGATGGTAGCTTGGGTTTACCCCCAAACTATATTATAGTCTACCACACAGCACTAATAGCTAGCTAGTTAGTTAGCTAGTTAGTTAGTGCTAGTTACCAAACACTAGTAATGTTGGTTACCTAATGTTAAAACTAACACTATCAAAAACTGTATTGTTACCAAATATTAGCCCTTTATAATGTTGGTAATGTTAGCTAACATGTGTGAACACATTATTAGCTACTGACAAGGTATGTGCCCACCGGCAACAATAGTTGCCACAAATGATTGCATACAGAAAAAACTATGCATCCAAAGTAATATTTTTGTTGTTTGGGTGATTCTAGAGACTTTCATGATTAAGTAGATATATATATGTCAACAAAAAAAATATTATTATTATGTCAAAATGACCTTTTCTTGTGGGGGTTTGTCGTCGCCATGCCCTCAGTAAGATGGGTCAGGAACTCAACAACGCCATGTGACAGGAAGCATGTGGAAACTTTTTTTTTTTTCTTAATATGATTTTCTAAGGTGTCTACTCACATATCATTGATATATAAAACATGTATAGTATTTAGAAATGTATTTATAAGTGGAAAATGACAAGCATACAATTCGGCAACTATTGTTGCCGGTGGGCTTAAATGGGCTAATGTTCTTCAAAACAAATCTATAATGTGTAAGATATATAAACATTATGCTAATTATGTCATGCTAAACTGAGTCCTTAGAAGAGCTGAAAATATCAACTAAGTGGGACCAACATTACTTACGTGATCCAGTTCTCTGAAACAAGGGTAAGCCTCTAGAATCTTTGTTGCTCTGTCTTGCTCCTTTAAAACATCAGAGGTGATGAAGCGTCTTCGAGACTCAAATTCCAGGTTCAACAAATGAGTTACCGCAGCTTTGTTTGGCTTTTTTGACTTGTACATTTCTTGGAGGGTCTTGTAGTGTCTTGCTTGGATTTTCTGGCTGTCCATGACGTCAACTGAACAAGCTGAAGACATTACAGGGACGTTATGGTGGAAAGGGGACATGAGATTTCCAAACTAACAAGTAAAATTAACAAATTATATTTAACACAATACATACATTCCTCATCACTGCTGTCTCGGTTCTGTGCTGGGGTGCTGGTTCTAGGTGACAGATCTACTGGGATGCCCATGGGACTACCAGGTAACTGTTCCAGAATAATGGTGGATACACTGGAATCTCCATCGTAGTCAGTAGTTGAAGCATCTGAACTGACTTCTTGTCGTGGTTTCTTTGAAGGAGGACATTTGGCCTTCCTTGGACTTCTGACATTTGAGAGTCTCTTCCTGAGCTTTTTGGCAACATGCTCCTGCAAGGCATACATAGCAAACATTCAAAATGATAGGGGCTTTCTTATACTGTAATTACAGCTTTTGGCAATGTCTAGCTCTGTTTTTACTTTCTCTCTGATTTAGCACCGTATGAATAGAAATTATCTAAATCTCAGTATAAACATAATACCAGCAACAAGCAAAAGTGACAAAAATCTACTCACCCACTCACTGTTTGATGACCTGTCTTTTATCATTGGATAGTACTCCACCAATCGCTTTGCCATGGCATCCACCTCATGTCTGGTGGGGTATCTGGAGTCCTCTGTGGCTCTTGCGATGGAAATCATATTAGTCATAGTGTTTCTTATGAGTCGGCAGAAGAGCTCCTTGGATAAGGTCACATTGTGCTCAGTCCCCAGCCGTTTCTGCTCAAAGTAGGAGCGTCGCACCTGTTCAAGCTCACTGTCTGTGAAGACAATGTATTCTGGGTTGGACATAGTCACACATTTAGAAGTATTGGCCTCCTCTCTTGAAAGGTCACTGCTTCCAGTGGGGGGTGATTGCTGAATTCCAGGAGCAGTATCCACCTAAAACACATTTACACAAACATTTATTGAGTAACTTTGTCATAGTATGTTCCTACGTGTTAGTTTAATAAACATGCATTATCATTTTGGGAACTAAAAAAAGCTTGAAAAAAAATCACTTTTTTATTTTATATCCACTGTTGAAAGGGACTCAAAGCAGAAATGCCTAAAACAATGACTGTGATATTGGAAAAGTGTTGTACTGTTCAACAGCAGCTTATACTGTGAAAGACAGACCTGACCTTTTCATTTTCATTTACAACAAGCCATATAGCCCGGCGCTAGGCATGGGTCGGTATGAGATTCTGACGGTATGATAACCTTAGGTAAAAATATCACGGTTTCACGGTATTATGATTACGGCTATAAAATGTGATATTTTGAAATGTCTGTAGCCTATTTAAAAACAAAAAAAAGATTTTTTTTTCTCCATTGAACAGTCTTTTATTTTTAGTAAGTATTTAAAATAAATAATAATAAAAAAATAAGTGCAGTCCTTTAACTGAGGCTAAACCTGCAGCTCAAGTCACGACATAAATTAATTATTTTTAGTGAAAAAAACAACACAAAATGCAAATAAATGCAATCACTTAACCTGTGGCTCAAGATCAGAACATAAATAATTGAAAAAAGTAAAAACACATCTACGATAAATATAAATAAATAAATGCAGGCAGGAGCTTAAAACTGAATCTCAACAGTTTTTGGAGACTTGCTCACAATCATATTGGATGTATTTCCTCCTCGCGCTGCTACTGTCCATTACCTTCTTCCTCCAAACGGCAGCCGTCTGTCTTTTTACGGTAGCCGAAGTATAAATACAGCCGACTTGGCGCTTTTAGACGGGGGGAATGTTCGGGGGGCTGGCCTCCTTCAGCCATCATACGGCCTGCAGAGCTACCTGCTTGTAACAGCAACCGGAGGTGCGCCGGAGGAGGACTACTTTACGCTGCAGCTGCACGCTACCTGAGGGACCTCCACTCTCTCTCTGACGAGACTTCACATTAAAAAAAAAAAAAAACGCTCATACCGCAGGAACGGTATGACGGAAAACGTTAGTGGTTTTGAAACCGTGACTTTTTCATACCGTGGTATACCTTGAAACCGGTAACCGGCCCATGCCTACCCGGCGCCTCAAGAAATTTTCAGGACCAGGAAAGAGGTCTTTGATGTCATCTCGGGAAAGCGAGAGGAATAAGTCTTCTCCAATATTAGCAGCTGGAATATAGAAAAGTGACAGTCAGGGCCAAGAAACAGAGGTTATCATTGAATTTGAGTTTGGATTTTACTAACTCTTGCTACTTTTACTTCAAGAGCAGTGAGTGAATTTGACAGCATTTATAAAATGAGATATACTGAAACCATGCAAACTACAGAGTGAGAATAGAGCATTGCTAGCCCTTGTGTGTCCCTCCAATTTTCATCCTTCCCGGGCACCTGGCTGCTTTTTTGTGTTGTGGCGGCAAGGTGGCCTACAAAGAACGGCTCTGGCTCCTGCCTGGGCATGTGCAAACTACCAGGTGTTGTTGTATTTTCAGCATTTACAGCCCTTGATATTAAAAAAATACCGGTCCCAAAGTTTAATTAGGCTAAACCTACATCTAGATGGATATCATGATGCAACACCAGCCTATTCTTTTAATGTAGTTTAGCAGGTAAACTTTAGCCCATTAGCCGCGAATCCACAACTCGTTAAGCTAGGTTAACTAACTACATTAAATATAACACCAGCACAACATAAAAGTAACCCTTGTAGCATACCTCTGAGTGTGGCAATTGCAACCTCGTCCAGTTTATCCATATTTTGGTTTTAATATCCGTTTTATCCAACATTTTAGAATTATGAACTTAGAGCTACATCAGGTGACTTTCAGAGTAGCTGTGAATTTCAAATTGCAACGGACTCCAAGCGGGGAGAAAAAAAGCACGACATGGTGGATTGTACCATCTTTCAAGAAGGAGCGGGGGTGGACGCTCAGGCTAAATACATTTATTTTGTATTTATACCAACTATATTTATCTAAATAAGTTCATATGACTTTGTAATTACTAAAGTCGAGTCACATTTATGGGATACTTGATAAATGGCAAGTCGTTTCTGCCGTTATAAGACACGGAATTATGGTACTTACCTTTATCGCGCGATGTATCACCAGGTCATCTTCGGTTCAGAGGCAAAGGCGGTCGGACTCGGCAGCTAGCTAGTGCAGGCTAAAAACAGTAAAATGATTTGGCGCTGTGTTATTTGCTTTGTGTTTGTGGCTCTCACTCTCAAGTCTTTATTGAGTCATATTAACACTGCTCACAGTCGCAGTCCAGATTTTCGCGTTGTTTGTGGAATTGATGGATGCACCAAAGAGTATCGAGTCTACAACTCACTATGGTATCACATTCGAAGAAACCACCACGAACACCTGGAAAGTGGCAGCAGCAACTCGCAGAGAGAGGGGACAACAGCGACCTCAAGCCGGGAAGCCTCACCAGCAGTGGACCGAAACGTGTGGGCATACAGGCCAGCTGATGCGACGGTGGAAAACAGAGAGCATCCAACGGACGAAGCAGTGGTGGAAAACAGGGTGCAAGATGTAACGACTGTTGTGTCGTGTCCTGCTGTGGACTCTTCTGCATGTCAGTCAGAGGTAAGTTTCTTGTTTCTATTAGTACACAACTACAACCAGCTAAGTCTTTTCATCATCCTTATGACTCACCATTCCAAAATAAATCTGAACTGGATTGTCATAAAATGCTATTTTTTATCACCGCATATCAGTGTTTGTGGCAACAGTGTGTTTTATTATACATTTAATTTTCTTTTTCTTTCCTGTTTTTTAAAGGATGACATGAGGTGTAACACTCTGAGCAGACAAGCTACTGCTATTATGTTGACTGCAAGAGAAAAACACCATCTTTCACAGGTTTATCTACATACAACATTATTACATTTATTACATCTGTGTTGATTATCTGTATTTCAAGTCCAAGCTTGGAAATTAGATCTAAGGTGATAATGTTGAGTGCTCTTGATGAGAATTGTACTATGCATAGGCCAACCTCTCATTCACTGAATGTTGCACATCTGGGCTGGTGCCTGCAGTTTAAAATATTGTGTGATATTTATAATGAAAAAAAATCAAGTCAGTTTACAGTTACCTTATTAGTCTCCCTTAGCTGCAATTTAACTTGTATCTTTCCATGAGATTTGATTTTTTTTTTTTTTTTTACAAATATTTTTATTGACTTTTTTCAATTACAGTACAAAGACACAAAACAAAACAAAACAAGGCACATCAACACGTACAAATAGGCACTTGAAGATATTCCAAATGTGGAGATTTAAGTGGTACATTTTACCGTTGTGGTAACTGACTGATTCTCATCATGGCGTTTAAGGAAAAGAAAAGGATAACACTAATGAGTGACCAACATGTACATACACAGATGTAAACACATTGTGTACTTATAGAACGCTCCCACAATCCAAAATGCGATCAGAAATCTTATTAAAAATAAACAAAAAGTTACATGTATAAAAATAAAATAAAAAATATATAATACAACAGTAGACTACAAAGCTGCAATAAAGTCGTCCCCCCTCAGAAACTGCATAAATGAGCCCCAAATCTTCTCAAAAGTGTTATATTTCCCTTTAACAACATATGTAAGTTTCTCTAAAGCAAGGCATTGCAGTAATCCCTCAACCCAACTCTGCCTACTTGGTCTGTGAACAGATTTCCATGACAGTGCAATTTTATGTTTAGCTTCAAGAAGACAAAATACAACCATCTTCTTCCTGCTATTGTTCAATGTACAGCTCGCAGGGAAACACCCAAAAATACAAAGTTTGGGACAAAGAGGAAGTTGCTCATTGATGAACAGAGATATCCATCCATCCATCCATCTTCTTGCCGCTTATCCGGGGTCGGGTCGCGGGGGCAGCAGCCTAAGCAGGGAAGCCCAGACTTCCCTCTCCCCAGCCACTTCGTCCAGCTCTTCCAGGGGGACCCCGAGGCGTTCCCAGGCCAGCCGAGAGACATAATCTCTCCAGCGTGTCCTGGGTCTTCCCCGGGGTCTCCTACCGGTGGGACGTGCCCTGAACACCTCACCAGGGAGGCGTCCGGGAGGCATCCTAACTAGATGCCCGAACCACCTCATCTGGCTCCTCTCGACGTGGAGGAGCAGCGGGTCTACTCCGAGCTCCCTCCGGATAACTGAGCTTCTCACCCTATCTCTAAGGGAGAGCCCAGCCACCCTACGGAGGAAGCTCATTTCGGCCGCTTGTACCCGCGATCTTGTTCTTTCGGTCACTACCCAAAGCTCATGACCATAGGTGAGGGTAGGAACGAAGATCGACTGGTAAATCGAGAGCTTCGCCTTTCGGCTCAGCTCTCTCTTCACCACGACGGATCTGTGCAGAGTCCGCATTACTGCAGACGCCGCACCGATCCGCCTGTCGATCTCCCGTTCCATCCTTCCCTCACTCGTGAACAAGACCCCGAGGTACTTGAACTCCTCCACTTGAGGCAGAATCCCATCCCCGACCCGAAGAGTGCACTCCACCCTTTTCCGGTTGAGGACCATGGCCTCGGATTTGGAGGTGCTGATTTTCATCCCGGCCGCTTCACACTCGGCTGCGAACCGATCCAGTGAGAGTTGGAGGTCACGGTCTGATGAAGCCAACAGGACCACATCATCTGCAAAAAGCAGTGACCCAATCCTGAGGTCACCAAACCGGACCCCCTCTACACCCTGGCTGCGCCTAGAAATCCTGTCCATAAAAATTATGAACAGGATCGGTGACAAAGGGCAGCCCTGGCGGAGTCCAACTCTCACTGGAAACAAGTCCGACTTATTGCCGGAAATGCGGACCAAGCTCTGACACCGGTCATACAGGGAACGGACGGCCCTTATCAGGGAGTCCGATACCCCATACTCCCGGAGAACCCCCCACAGGATCCCCCGAGGGACACGGTCGAATGCCTTCTCCAAGTCCACAAAACACATGTGGACTGGTTGGGCAAACTCCCATGCACCCTCAAAGATCCTGCAGAGGGTGTAGAGCTGGTCCACTGTTCCACGGCCCGGACGAAAACCACACTGCTCCTCCTGAATCCGAGATTCGACTATCCGACGGACCCTCCTCTCCAGCACCCCCGAATAGACCTTACCAGGGAGGCTGAGGAGTGTGATTCCCCTGTAATTGGAACACACCCTCCGGTCCCCCTTCTTAAAAAGAGGGACCACCACCCCCGTCTGCCAATCCAGAGGCACTGCCCCCGATGTCCACGCGATGCTGCAGAGTCGTGTCAACCATGACAGCCCTACAGCATCCAGGGCCTTGAGGAACTCGGGGCGGATCTCATCCACCCCCGGGGCCCTGCCACCGAGGAGCTTTTTAACCACCTCGGCGACCTCCACCCCAGAGATAGGAGAGCCCACACCCAGGCCCCCAGGCCCTGCTTCCTTACCAGAAGGCATGTTGGTGGGATTGAGGAGGTCTTCGAAGTATTCCTTCCACCGATCCACAACGTCCCGAGTCGAGGTCAGCAGCACACCGTCCCCACCGTACACAGTGTTTACGGTGCACTGCTTCCCCCTTCTGAGACGCCGGATGGTGGTCCAGAATCTCTTCGAAGCCGTCCGGAAGTCTTTTTCCATGGCCTCACCGAACTCCTCCCATGTCCGGGTTTTTGCCTCAGAGACCGCCCTAGCTGCGCTCCGCTTGGTCTGCCGGTACCTGTCTGCTGCCTCCGGAGTCCTACAGGCCAAAAAGGCCCTATAGGACTCCTTCTTCAGCTTGACGGCATCCCTCACCGCCGGTGTCCACCAGCGGGTTCGGGGATTGCCGCCCCGACAGGCACCGACCACCTTGCGGCCACAGCTCCGGTCAGCCGCCTTGACAATGGAGGCACGGAACATGGCCCACTCGGACTCAATGTCCCCCGCCTCCCCCGGTACATGGTCGAAGCTCTCCCGGAGGTGTGAGTTGAAACTCTCTCTGACAGGAGACTCTGCCAGACGTTCCCAGCAGACCCTCACAATGCGTTTGGGCCTGCCAGGTCTGCCCGGCATCCTCCCCCACCATCGGAGCCAACTCACCACCAGGTGGTGATCAGTTGACAGCTCCGCCCCTCTCTTCACCCGAGTGTCCAAGACATGCGGCCGCAAGTCCGATGACACGACTACAAAGTCAATCATCGAACTGCGGCCTAGGGTGTCCTGGTGCCAAGTGCACATATGGACACCCTTATGCTTGAACATGGTGTTCGTTATGGGCAATCCGTGACGAGCACAGAAGTCCAATAACAGAACACCACTCGGGTTCAGATCAGGGGGGCCGTTCCTCCCAATCACACCCTTCCAGGTCTCACTGTCGCTACCAACATGGGCGTTGAAGTCCCCCAGCAGAACGAGGGAATCCCCAGGGGGAGTGTTTTCCAGCACCCCCTCCAAGGAGTCCAAAAAGGCTGGATACTCTGAGCTGCTGTTCGGACCATAGGCACAAACAACAGTCAGGATCCGTCCCCCCACCCGAAGGCGGAGGGAGGCCACCCTCTCGTCTACCGGGGTAAACTCCAACATACAGGCACCAAGCCGGGGGGCAATAAGTATTGCCACCCCCGCCCGGCGCCTGACACCAGTGGCAACTCCAGAGTGGACGAGAGTCCAACCCCTCTCGAGGAGACTTATTCCAGAGCCCTTGCTGTGCGTCGAGGTGAGGCCGACTATATCTAGCCGGAACTTCTCAACCTCACGCACCAGCTCAGGCTCCTTCCCCACCAGAGAAGTGACGTTCCACGTCCCTAGAGCTAGCTTCTGCAGCCGAGGATCGGACCGCCAAGGTCCCCGCCTTCGGCTGCCGCCCAGCTCACTACGCACCCGACCCCTTTGGCCCCTCTCACTGGTGGTGGGTCTGTGGGAGAGGGGTCCCATGTCCCTTTTTCGGGCTATGCCCGGCCGGGCCCCATGGGTGAAGGCCCGGCCACCAAGCGCTCGCCTCCGAGCCCCACCCCCAGGCCTGGCTCCAGGGGGGGGCCCCGGTGACCCGCGTCCGGGCAAGGGACACGAAAAACCATCTGTCGTACTCGTCATTGGGGTTTTCTGAGCTACCTTTTGTCTGGCCCCTCCCCCGGGACCTGTTTGCCATGGGAGACCCTACCAGGGGCATAAAGCCCCCGACAACTGAGCTCCTGGGGTCATTGGGACACGCAATGGGAACAGAGATATAATTGTAATAATCTCTTTCCAAAATTCTTGAATGAGGGTACATTCCCAGAGGCAGTGAAACAAGCTAACCTTCTGTGTACCACACTTGACACAGGTATCTGGTGTATTAGGGTAAATGCGGTGTAGTAACTCTGGTGTAATATATGTTCTCATCACCCATTTATACTGTAGGACAGTGTTTCTCAACCGGTGGGGCGCGCCCCCCTGGGGGGGCGCGAACACTCTCCGGGGGGGGGGCGCGAGCGGGCGCGAGTAGGCAACAGGATGGAGGGAAAAATCATAAAAATAAAAAAAAATCATTAAAAACAAATCGCGAAAATCCCCATGTCGAAAATGCAAGTGGCATCAGTCGAGGGAACTGCGACATGTTCCCCAGCCTTGCAGACTTTATCACTGATGCAGGCACGTCACACGATTTCACCTCTTTATTTCAGTCAGCGTCTGAGCACCTGTCTGCAATGAGACAACAGTTTGCGACGTATTTCAAAGAGGATTATCGCTCTTTCGCGTGGGTTCGAGATCCATTTGTGTGCACAGCAAACGAGCTGTCAATTGACATGCAGGAACAGCTTATTGAGCTGAAGAGTGACAGTAGGCTGAAGTAACGTTTCACCTCCTGCCCTCTTTCGTCATTCTGGGCAGCATTGATGCAGGAATACCCTCAACTCTGTGACGTCGCATTGAAGATTCTCCTCCCTTTCGCGTCGACGTATTTGTGTGAGGCAGGCTTCTCGAAAATGACTGCACTCAAAACGAAATACCGGAATCGTGCACAAATTGAGGATGATTTGAGGCTATGTTTATCAGACATTGCACCAAGAATTGAGGATCTTTGCAAGGCAAAGCAGGCTCAGGTCTCACATTAACATCGCCTACCTCCCGGTTATAACAATAGCCTAGTAATGATAATAGGCCTATGATGATAATAATAATAATAATAATAATAATAATAGTACTACTACTACTACTACTAATAATAATAATGATAATAATAACAGCAAAGCATGTAACTATAATTATATAGCTAGCCTAGTAATGATAATAGGGATATCACTACTCATAATAATAATAATAATAATAATAACAATAATAATAATAATAATAATGCCTGCAAGCTCACATTAGAAGTCTGGTGCTACTGCCACAATAGCCTAGTAATGATGATAGGCCTACCTGATGATAATAATAATAATAATAATAATAATAATAATAATAATAATAATAATAGGCTAATAATAATAATACTAATAATAGTGTGGGCCTAAAAATAACAAATCTATTATTTTATCTATCTATCTATCTATCTATCTATCTATCTATCTATCTATGCAAGGTGGTGTAGTGGGGTTGGGGCCGCGAGGGAGGGTGACACCGGGAGGAGGGGGGCCCCAACTGCAATGAACCAGCTTTGTGGGGGCCCAGCTTGCAAAAGGTTGAGAACCCCTGCTGTAGGAGTTTGAACCTTGTGTTTATTGTTTGTACTTGGCACTGGTAACATATATCCTGCCATTCTTCTACAGTGATTCCTTCAGTAAGATCTGAACACCATGCTAATCTTTTATCCTCTGAGGATTCTTTTGATGCAGCTATGATAATCTGATAGAATTTTGAGATTAGTCCAGCTGTTCCATAATGGTTCAAAACTGTGTTTTCTAAAGAATTTGGACCAGGAAGGTTTACAGAATTCTGTGTCTTTGTTATGAAACTTCTTATCTGAAGATACTTGAAAAAATGTTTAGAATCAATGCTAAACTTTTGCTTAACCTCATTAAAACTTAAAAGAGTGTCATTCTCGTACAGGTCTGAAATTTTACTAATACCTCTGTCTGCCCATAACTTGAAACCAAGGTCATTAGTACCTGGTGTGAAATTTCTGTTCCCCCAAATAGGAGAAAACTGGGATAAAGGAGCATTTTCCCCAAGATAACTTAACACCTCATGCCATACTATCAGTGTGTTTCTAACAAAGGGGTTTGCAGTGTGTTTTTTCAGAGCGGATACATTTGCTGAATAAAGGTAGAGGTATAAGGGGATTTTGGAAGTTGTGAATTCCTCCATCTTTACCCATTGCAACGGTGACTGGTGTTCAAACCAACATGAGGCTGCCCGTAGTTGGGCTGCCCAATAGTATCCCTGGAGGTAAGGGAGCTTTAACCCACCTCTGTCATATGGTAAATACAACAAGGTCATGCGCAGTCTTGAGCGTCTACTGTTCCAAATGTAATTACAAAAAAGTTGTTTCATTTTAACAAAGAAATTAGAAGGGGGAGCAAGTGGGATGGTTTGAAAAAGATATAGGAACTTAGGAAGAACATTCATCTTTAGAACATTAATACGTCCAATCATAGAAAGTGGTAAAGATTTCCATCTGTTAATAGACTCTACTACCGACTCAACGACAGGGTTGTAGTTAGCAGGTACCATGGATTTTATTGAAGGTGTGATTTTAACACCAAGGTATGTAAAGCTATCCACAATATTCCTAAAAGGTGTACATAGCGGAGGACTCAATCTCTCAGTTCTTTTCAGAAAAAGGATTGTAGACTTAGAAGCATTTACCTTATAACCCGAGAAGCTCCCATATTTTTCTATTGAAGTCAATAGAGTAGGTATAGATTGTTTCAAGTCTGTCAGAAATAGAACTATGTCATCGGCAAATAATCCTATTTTATTCTCAATATTATTAATTTTGATACCAGTTATCTCACTGTTGCTTCTAATCGTAATTGCTAGAGGTTCAATGGCTAGGACGAAAAGAAGAGGGGATAAAGGACATCCCTGCCTTGTACCTCTGGAGAGAGAGAACTGCTCTGAAACTCTATAGTTGGTCATCACTGAAGCCTTTGAGTCATGATATAAGATTTTAATCCAACTGAGGAAGTAGCCACCTATGCCAAAACGATTAAGCACTTCAAATAGGTATTTATGCTCGACCCTATCAAAGGCCTTCTCCGCATCGAGTCCTATCACAGCCATATCAGATGATTCTTTCTTGGCATGTATAATATTTATTAACCTACGGATATTGTGAGAGCCTTGCCTTTCTTTAATAAAACCATTTTGATCCAGAGCAACAATAGATGGCAAATGTGTTTCTAACCTTCTGGCAAGAACTTTTGCTATTATTTTCACATCATTGTTGATTAAAGAAATGGGACGATAAGATTCACACTTTGTGGAGGGCTTTCCAGGTTTTAATATTAAGGTTATAAGTGCATTCCGTAATGATACTGGCAGCTCACCCTTTTCAAGTGACTCTTCACACATGTTCAATAGAGGAACCAACAGCATGTCCTTAAACTTTTTATATATTTCAATAGGAATACCGTCAGGTCCTGGTGCTTTCCCTCCTTTCATACTGTCTATGGCCTCTGACAGCTCAGACACTACAATTGGGGAGTTGAGCTCCTTTTTTGCATTATCTGATAGGACCAGTATTTCTATCTGATCTAGGAAGCTTGCGAAGCGTGTAAGGTGTGGCAGGGCTTTCTGACGTATACAATTTAGCGTAGAATGACTGGAAGGAACTATTAATTTCTTGTGGGTTAGTAATAGTTATTCCTTCCTCTGACTCAATTTCTAAGATTGATCTTTCATTCTGCATTGATTTTAAACGCCAGGCCAAAAGCTTCCCTGCCTTTTCTCCTTGGTCGTAGAATGTCTGTTTCAGTTTCATTATACTATATAATGCTTTATTTGTGGATAAGTCATTATACTGTGCTCTTAAAATGGCCAGTTTCTGTCTAATCTCTTTTGTATTATTAAGGTTAATTTCTGTCTCAAATTCTTTGATATCTTTTTCTAACTCTATCAGTTTCAGGTTTTGTTTATTAGAGATGCTACTTGTATAACTGATCATTTGCCCACGTAAGTAGGCCTTGAATGCCTCCCACCTTGTAGACGCTGATGTTTGAGTAGTGTTCACTTCAAAAAAGACATCAATATTAGTTTCAACAAATTTGAACTCATTATCATGTAGCCATCGCGGGCTTAATCGCCACATGGTTGGGCCCTTAGTAGCTGCTTCAACAGTGTAATTAACAAGTAGTAAAGCATAATCTGAAATGACAATACTTTTATACATTGTGTCATTCACGTTGGGTATCATACACTTAGAGATTAGGAAATAGTCTATGCGGGAAAAGTTATGGGTAGCAGAGTAACATGAATATTCCCGTCTTGAAGGGTTCCTGTGCCTCCAGATATCACAAAGATTTAGCTCTCCTATAAAGTGTTGTATTATTTTCCTACTCTGCATATGTGAGGTGTCCACGCCTAATGACTTATCCAGTGTTGGGTTGAGAGTACAGTTGAAGTCCCGCGCCATACAAATGTGACCATGTAGTGTTGATAGAGTTAAAAACAAGTTATTATAAAACTGTGTATCATCACTATTAGGACCATATAAACATACCAAATTAATATCTTGATTTAATAAAGAGCCCTGGACAATAACAAATCTCCCTGTGTTGTCTCGTATGGTTTTATAAACCCGTAATGGAACAGATGAATGTACAAGTATTGCCACCCCTCTTGCTTGAGAGGAGAATGAGGCAGATATGACCTGACCTGGCCATCTCCTTTTTAAGGGAATGTATTCGGTGGAAAGTAAATGGGTCTCTTGAATAAAAGCTATCTGTGTGTTTAGTTGTTTTAACCTAGATAATACTTGTTTTAATTTCACTATTTTCCTAAGTCCCCTAACGTTCCATGAAATAATATTTATTTTAGTATATCCGCTCATGATGAAGTCAGTAAAAGCTTATTTGCAACCACCTTTTTAACCATGCCATGCACTGAAATTAACATTGTGCCTTCAGAACAAACAAACAGAACAGGAAATAACATAAGCCTCTCCCAAATGAGGCAATAACAAAATAGGCCTAGCCTAAACCCTGTGCGGTTAAACACGCACATCTCCCCTCCCTCCCACTGACTGGATCCCGATTAGACTGAGGTCTGATCCTCTAGAGGAGCAGTATAGCAACCAGCATTATGAAAAAAATAAATAAATAAATAAACTACGTTAGGTCGGGCATGTTCCGACGAATGCATGTTAATGCGAATGTAAAATACAATGTTCAGTTGTGACCCAGTTTGATTAGAATATAGTTACAGTAGCCTAAATGAGTGGACAGCATCCCAGATCAAGTGTCTATGCCATCCTTAATTTTTAACTCGCCATCAGTTAAAGCTTACCATAACAGTCTGAGAGAACAGGGTAGAATAGACTATCATGCCACTTAGACAGAGTTCTCCGATTGTAGCTCTTCAGCTGATGATCCTTGAGGTGCGTCATGGTTGTTGTTCGCCTTCTTCATCTTTCGGATGAATTCTTCAGCTTGGAGTGCAGAAGTGAAGTAGTGCCAGGTTTTGTTATGTAGAATTCGCAATTTAGCCGGGAACATAAATCCATACTCCTTACGCATTTGACGCAGACTTTGTTTTACTCCATCAAAAAGTTTTCTTTGTCTTAGCACTTCAGTGGAGAGATCTGGGAAAAACATGACACGGCTACGATCCACCATAATGTCACCTTTCAGACGCGCTGCTTTCATAACTCGGTCTCTGTCTCGATATGTCAGAAATTTCACCATGAGAATCCGTGGCCGTGGTACATCCGACCTCAGCTGTTCCTGTGTCTGCGGTTTACCCAGCCTGTAGGCTTGTTCGATGGTTAACGGTTGCCCTGCTTCCATGTCAAGGGTCTTGGGTAGCCATGCCATTAAGAACGCACGCACATCTCCATTCTCCGACCCTTCAGGTAATCCAACCAGCCTTAGGTTGGACCGACGTTGTCGGTTTTCCAACTCTTCAATCTGTGAGGTAAATTTCTGGACCTGTTTTTGTGTGGTATCGGCTAGGGTCGTTAGTGAAGTTATCTGGTCCTCTGCTGTGCCAATGCGGGTTTCTGCCTCTGTGAGTCTTTCAGAAAATGTCACTATGACTTCTTTTATCTCTCGGTTGGATGAAATTACTTCATGTAGATGTGTGGAGAAGTCATTTCACAGGGATTGTATGGCTGTTAAGATCTGGCTCTCATTGCGGCTATCCTCTTGAGTTAGCATCTCGCTAGTTGCCTGGTCTTCATCCACGTGCAGAGTTTCAAAGTCTGTCTTTTTGTCGTCCTTAGGTCGGCCTTTCCCTCGACCTTTCGACATCGTGTGAAATGTATCTTAGGTCTATCAAATATTCTGGGTCACAATTCGCTCGATGTAGGTACAAAAGGTAGAAATATATAAATTTCGCCGGAGCCTAGCCCCACACGTCTACTCAGTTGCGTGTCATAACCGGAAGCCCGAGATTTGATATTTAATAATGCCTTGCTCTCTGTTATCTAGTTAGGATAACTTCATATTTTGAATTTACTTTTAATGTCTTATAAATTAATTGAAAAGCATCATTGTGTTTATGTTACTCTTATTAATATCCGTATTCTTTATGAAATAGATTGTATGCTATATAATTTTAAAACTAGACTGTTTGGATTTAATGTTCTCTTCTTTCTTGCCTGTTTTTCAGAGACGTGTGAATGATGTCTTGGCAGCAATGCAGCAATATCAAGCTCTGTTGGTGACTAATCTGAGGAGTCAGCTACAAACTGTATTCCAGCAACATCAAGGAAGTGGACTTGAAAAGGAAGCGATGGCAGTATTTGACCGGATTGAGGATCCATTTTCCTCTGTTGCAACAACATACAGGCAGGACAATGTGATAAAGGAAAATTTCAATTTTGTGGAGTCAGAGGAGGTTTCTGTTGGGTATACGGCCTGCTTGCAGAAAAAAGGGACAAAAAGGGTTCTCTCCACAATAACCAAATGTTTTCATTATATACCTTTGATTAAAAGTTTAGAACAGTTATTGTCCCATCCAAAAGTTTTAGAAATGATAGATCAGCCGCAAAAATACAGAAGTGACTATCTGTATGACATCATAGATGGGGAGCTCATGAAATCACACCCTTTATTTTCAGCCCAGGCCTCTGCTTTACAGATAATCATTTACTCTGATGAAATAGAAATCTGCAACCCACTTGGTTCTCATGCTTCCAAGAATAAGTTGCTAATGTTTTACTATACATTAGGAAACATTAATCCAAAATATAGATCAAAACTCGCTGCAATCCGTCTACTTGCTATTGCAAAGAAGAGGGAGTTGTCTGAATGTGGAGTGGATGGAATTTTGGGCAGGTTGTATGAGGACTTGGAAATGCTATATGATGGTGTTAATGTTCAAACTGCGAATGGTGAACGTAAAATATTTGGAGCATTAGTTTCTATATGTGGAGACACCTTAGCACAACATGAGATTTGTGGATTTAAAGAGGGTGTTGGTTTTGCCTATAGTAAGTGCTGGCAGTGTGAATGTTCGTTTGAGGACATGCAAATGTATTTTGACGAAGACGACTTTGAGCTAAGGACACTAGAAAGACATGTTCGACAGTGTAATGATATTGAGAGGGCAAATACTGAGTATCTCAGAAACAGTTTAAAGACTACTTTTGGCATTAACAGAAGGAGCAAGCTGGTAGAATTTCCAGCCTTTAACTTGATCGAACAAACACCTCAGGATATGATGCATATAATTCTTGAAGGCATTGCTCCATTAGAAATAAAGTCTGTGTTAAAAGAGTTAGTCCTTTTAGGTCAACTAGACTTGGATGTCGTCAATAGTGCATTAACTGGATTTCCCTACTCTCCACTTGATGTCAGAGACAACCAAGCCCTATAGCTTACAGCACATTAGCTTCAAGTGATAGTAAATTGAAGCAATCCTCAGGCCAAATGATTGTTCTACTAAAAATATTGCCATTTCTTATTGATACAGCTAAAGATACTGAATACTACAAAATAATTCTTGAACTCATAGAAATTGTTAAAATTTTGCTTGCTCCTGTCATTGGTCTACAGACAATTAACGAGTTGAAAAGACTAATTGAACAGCATTTAAAACATATGAAAAGTGTTTTCCCTGATAACAACATTACCCCAAAACAACATTATTTGATTCATGCTCCATCGCAGATAAAATTCCTGGGACCAATGGTCCGTCACATGTGCATGAGATTTGAATCAAAACATTGTTTTTTCAAACAGTGGGCCTCAAAGCTAAATTTTCGAAACGTTTGCATGTCTTTAGTAAGGCATAATCAAATGTATGAATGTTGTCAAAATGTAAGTCATTCTGAACACCCAATTTTTTCTAACGAGTGTGCATTGGGACCAACTTCAGAAATACGCAACATGTCGTATTTGAAAGAAAAAACCAGGGCTTTCCTTGGGAATGATGACATAAACAATGCAGTGTCTGTTAAATGGATTCATCTAAATGGTAATAAATATATACGGGAGAAGACATTACTCGTAACTGCTGTTAATTCTAATGATTTACCTGAGTTTGGACTTGTGAGCAATATCTATGTAATTAACTCATCGTTATATTGTTTTGAGTTGCAGCAGCATACTACTGTTCACTATGATAGAAATTACATGGCATATACAATAGAGATTCCAAACATGGCACAAGCAACTGAACTCATAACATCTGATAATCTGGTAGATTTCACTCCATATTACAGTTATACTCACAAGGATGTGACATATGTCCCTACAAAATATTATCTGGGAGATGTGCTTGGGCTACACAGAGCCTCGTCTGATAGACTGTAAAAGGCGCACTTAATGTGTTTGCCTCTTATAGACAAACTGTGCTTCTTGACCTTTGTTTTTGTTGTTTCATGATTCTTTCTTATTCAAATGAACAATCAATTAGCAGTCAAATGCTGATGCCGTTTTTGGTCATTTTGTTTTGTTTGTGGGCCATGCAGTTGTGTGTTGTATAGACCAGTCTGCTGTCATCTTAATATGTTAGATATGAAGCAGTAGGTTCTGTCCTGCAACGAAAATAATAATAATAATAATAAAAACCTTTAATTGTCCTGGTTTCATGGCATTCTTAAATTGAGACGTTGTGCAAATGGTCTTACTCTTAAAATGAGGCAAATAATCTTGTTGCCCCACTGGGTTTTATCGTAAAACATTTTTATACTCTGTTTCTGGTTCATTCTAGCTCAAAATTAGCTGGAATATCTTATCAAGAAAAAGTAAGGCATACTTTCTTAAAATTAGATATTTTTTCTAATGCAAAACATGCTTGACAAGATTAATATTCTTTTTGGACAAAAAAATAAGACTTATTTTCTTGATACAAGGCTTTTTTTACTTTCTTGAAATTCCTTTTTTGCAGTGTAGTCTAATACTAACTGTACTATAGCTACTGACATCGGGCGGTGAAAATAGGAGACAGAACTGAACCATGTCATGTAAATAGATTTTTACTTTATTTTAACTTTTTTTTTTTTATTGGATCGCTCACTACAGGTAGAAAAGACAATGTGGCAAAGGAGAACGGGAAGACACAAAGTTGGACCTGACAATAAGGTGGTGTTGAGGTCTTTGTCCTGCCTTGACCTCATCAGTACTCATCACCAGGACAGAAAAATGACAATTCTTATTCCCACCTTCAAAAGCTCCAACTGGCTTGTTTGTTTTCCCATCCATAAATGAGCCCAACACCTGATTTAAAAAAAAAAGATCTTAGATGCAGACAGCAAATTGGAAGATGGGGAATAAGACTCTACTTCTGCCCCCAAGTAGTTGAGAAAAATCAATGAACTTTAACTTACATTTAATTATCATATATCTAATCCTACTATCTGGATTTATGCCTTCAAAATGTTAATTAAATGGCATTGGCTGTGTTTCCAATAACTAAGTCACTGAGCACTCAGTCTGTAGAGAGGAACGCTTCACAGAGCATCGATTGAGAGATAGACTGAGACAAGAGCTTTGGACCCTTGTTGGATTTTTGGGAGATTTGCTGCTGAGAACAGGTTGTGAAAGTAAAATGGGAACGAGGCCAAACACCTCTTATATATCTTTTAAAGTGCCAAAATTGATTGACAGAGTGTATCCCCTTTGTGTCTAACACACACCAGGTCACTGAAGGTCACATTTTCTCTTCTGTTTTTCTCTCGTTTCTCTCTTTTTGACAATAGAAATGTGCACTGTGGGTGACGTTATTCATTTGTCTCCTAGGAAACCGCATTGCTTTGAAACCTGCTTGGTTTAAAGGATGATGGGGTTGCCCGAGATAAGGACATTTCATCAGTATTGCACTGGAGACCAGCTTAAAAAAACACTCTGCCTTTTATCACCACAGAGCAACAGAGCTGAACATTTCACAATCAATATTGATTGCAATTCTTTTTATCATTTTCCCCCAGCAGTCTGTGTGCCACATATTATAATTCAGGATTAAAATACTGTTTGCTTTATGTAGGAATCAATTTGAGTCTTGTGTGTATTTTAATGATTCTGTACATCTTCCTTCAGAATGAACAGCAACAGATTCTGAGCACGACTAACTAACAAACAGAATAAAATATTACAAAATCTAAGAGAGAGAATTTTCATGCTATTATCTGAAAATGTGAAGTAACATTCTGCTTCTGGATGCTGAATTTCACTGGATTCAGACCATTAGGTTTTAGGCATACAGAGACGTTTTAGTTTTTTTAATGCATGGACATCTCTAAGAGAGGCTAACGTTTATGGCAAAAACAGCATGACTGAATAATAAATTGTATTTTTCTTCCTATTTGTATCTGCAGCACATAACTGCTTCTCTCTTTTGACCCTTATATACTGTGTTCATATTGTACATACATACCTCGCAGTATGTTCCTGGTCAGTTTAAGAATCTAAGAATCCCCTCATAAAAATGTCTAGAACAAACTGTCAACCACAGATGTGTTTAGAAACCACATCCTGATCAATAAATGTGTGATTAAACCTTGATTCATGTCTCAGAGAGTAGATATGTATTAGGAATATCATGTCAATATCATGTAAGGGTTAATTCATCCTGGGTGGTGCAGCCACTCGAGGGTTGTTTCCAGTCATCAGATCATAGATCATCTCTGGAAATCACCCCCACTCTCTCACTGTCTGTGTCGCCCCCACATCCTCATATTTCTCAATCTCAGTCATTATGATCCATTTCATGACACAGTAACCATCCAGACACAGTAACCATCCAGACACACAATGAAAAAAAACAAAAAACTGTTTTATGAATCTGAAGCTGCTGGCGGAGGCAGAGAGCGACCACTGTGCCAACAAAACACTCTGCACTCCTAGTAAACACTGGTGCCATGGCAACCACCAGAGCATAGCATGCTAATCTCCATGGAAACCTGTGTGTGTGGAGAAGACAATAAGGCAAAGGATGGAAGACAGTGGCAATGATTGAGACACATCAAAACAAATGATGTTCAGAAGTGTAACAGACACAATATCTAAGATGTGACTGCAGTGTCCATGCAGGAGATGAATGATGTGATGATGTGCAAGCTAGAGTGTAACAAAGAGAAACAACTACACATTTTCCCGCGAGTAAACATCCCTTAAAGGCATCTTATCACTTCATTTTTAGTTCACTGCTTCAGTTAGACTTCAAATATGTCAAACTTTTGTTTTTTACTGACGAATCTGGTTCATTCATGTCCCACTCTTGATGAATTGTTGTAACTTTGCTCATCCCTTAATTTTTGGAAGCTAGCACCATCATCAGGTTTATGACAAAATACCCAAAAAACTACAGTCTCTTCAGCCTCAGCTCTAGTTTGAGTTCAGTGCTAATTAAAAAATGTTAAACCTTAAAGTCCGTGTAAAGTAAGAATAATGTGTTCTGAGTTTGACATACCACAGAAAAGTGTGTTGTTAAACACCCTGCCAAATTTGAATGATTAAAAAAATCGCCAAATATATGAAATTAGGCTTCTAAATTGTGTAAAAATCCATCTCTTTCTCTGCTCCCAAACTGTGGGAGTGCCCGCCAAGTTCGCTGAAACCCCGCCCCCTACCAAGTGTCACCTGTCAATCAAAGTCACCACCTCTACCAGAAACATGGACGCTACGTCTGAGAGCTTTCTGCTGCTAACTCAGCTGCTAGCCCGGCGGCTAGATCAGCTGCTAGCCCGGCGGCTAGCTCGGCTAACTCGGCAAACTGGCTAACTGTACACTGTAGTAGTAGTAGTGTGTGCTGAATGTATTTATACCTCTACAGCAGCAGGGGCGGGTTTATGCTAATCATGTGATTTTCAGACCCACCCACTAAATCCTGAACACAGAAATCTTGAAACACAGTTTGTGAAGCCTAGCTCCACAATTCAAATCTAAATGGTTGAAATGCTTTTTACACCTTTTTTAGAAATACATTTATGACCTATTTAATGTGTTTAAGTACAGTGGTGTAGTAAGTAGTGAAGAACTCCTCCCATTTGTACAGGAATGAAAATGAACATGAGGTATAGGTCTATGAGTATTATTGCTTATTTAGTTTAAGCATCAGTCTGTGATTTCAATATTTTGTTTATTGTCAGTCAACAATGAATTACTGTTTGCTACTAAATATTGTGTGTGAACTCAAAGCCTGATATTTATTAAAGATTTATTTGGCAGGCCCTGGTGGTTGAGTGATTAGAGCACATACCATCTGATGAGATTTATTTGGCAGGGACCAAATGTGTATTAATTCGCTGCTGAAAATGCACCATGTCTTTCCCCTTTGAGGAACTGAATCAATCAATCAATCAATCAATCAATCAATCTTTATTTGTATAGCGCCAAATCACAACAAAGTTATCTCAAGGCACTTTACACATAGAGCAGGTTCTAAACCAAACTCTTCAGGTTTTAACTTTAAAGAGACCCAACATTCCCACATGAGCAACAGTGGAGAGAAAAAACTCCCTTTTGACAGGAAGTAACCTCAGGCAGAACCAGACTCAGAAGTGGGCGGCCATCTGCCTCGACCGGTTGGGGATGAGAGGAGAGAAAGGAAGGATAGAGGAGAGAAAGGAACTGAAGGTCAACAACTGTAGGAAGTTTGGCTTTGTGGCTATATAATGTGTGATGCAACGGATCAGAGGAACCTGACTGAACACCTTAGTGTAGCATTAATAGAGCTGGTAGTCTTCACTAACTAACCGTGAGCAGAGAGTCCCTTGGAGCCAGAAGCATATTCATGGTCCTAAAGGTTCCTGTCACGGCTCCATAGTGGCTCTACATAGAGAGGCTCTACAGAGAGAGAGTGTGTGTGTGTGTGTGTGTGTGTGTGTGTGTGTGTGTGTGTGTGTGTGTGTGTGTGTGGTGTCAATATGTAGCCAGAGTCCTGAAATTGCACAGTTACCTGCAGGCTCATGTGTTGTGTTTACTGTCACCGAAAAAAATGAGTAAATCTCCAATTCAAAGTTCTTCTCTGATCTTTATATGCAGCAGCTGATGTATGAAATAGACCTTGGAGTCTTGCCTTCATTACTTCACAATTATGAAGGGCTCAATTAAATTTTCAGATCCAAACAGACACAAATAAGCTAATTTCAAGCTGAAAGGGATGTTTTCATACATAATATATGCAAAACAATTACTACTATATAATATATAATTTATTGATGTCAAGAAGAGAAGAAACTGGTTAGCCCAACTAAAAACTATGAATTCACCATTTCACTGAGTTCACAAGATGTTTCTAATTGCTTGCAGACTTCCAGAGATACTGCTGTAACCTGCAGCTATTCATTTTTCTCATTTGCATCCAAAAAAGAAGAGTTAATGAACAGAGCTCACTGCTGGGTGTACGAGGCCACTCAGCTCCACACACACACGGCCGTCTAGAAGCAAACGATCACAGAAACGACCTGGTTCACCCTGTATATGTAGTGATGTGCTGTTCTCACATCTCTGTTTGAGTGGCAGCTGTGCCACGCTCCGCTTGACTGGAAACACGTAAGAAAAATGGCTTGTTTAGAGTTATTTCTTTGGAGGTGATGGATTCTTGGTCTCTGATGCAGCACCAGGCAGGTGTTTACTGCATTAATTCACAGACAACAGAAGAAGTTAACAGGTGGAGTTCAGGTGTCCTCCCCCTCCTCTGTTACATGAGCTGAACTGCAGAGCCTGAACACAAAATTTCCCCTCTGATTGGATTGTGTGAATTAAACATCTTCACCAGAGCAACTCGTCCACTAATCAGAAGGTTGGTGCTTTGATCCTTAACACCTCCTGTCCACATGTTGAAGTGTCCTTGGGCAAGATACTGAAGCCCAAACTGATTGTGCCAGCACTGAATGGTAGCTTGCTGCCACCTGATTGTGAATGGCTGAATAAGCAGCAGAAACATAGTAAAGTTGCAGCCATATATATAAATGTTTGTCACAATAAGTCTGTGTAAAGTAAGAATAAATATGTGTTCTGAGTTTGACATACCACAGAAAAGTGTGTTGTTAACCACCCTGCCAAATTTGAATGATTTAAAAAATCACCAGATGTGTGAAATTAGGCTTCAAAGTTGTGTAAAAATCAGTCTCTTTCTCTGCTACCAAACGCTATAGGCGTGCCTGCCAAGTTCTTTGAAACCCCGCCCCCTACCAAGTATCACCTGTCAATCAAAGTCACAACCTCTACCAGAAACATCAGAGCTGTCAATTCTCACACAATCAGAGTGAGAGTCACGCAAATCACTGTTTTCACACGCACTCACGCCACGCTGCTGTTTCTCACACTCTCAAAAAGTGAACTATCTTTTTTAAAACTATTAGTTTTGGACCCTCACACTCCTACCATGTCAAAAATCAGGCTGAACCAGTCAGAATTAAATCAGTTCTGCTTGTTTATTGAGAAAAAACCCAAATCAATGAATATTGTCGCTTCCTACACCCATGCTGTATATAGTCACGTTTCTTTACTTAAAGTACAAATTCAATAAAATGTCTTTGACGTATGGTGGTGACCATGAAAGGGCCAAAAAAGATTAGGGGCCCGCCCAACTTCCCTCAAATCTCACTCCAAGGTTTTCTGAAAAGTTGACAGCTCTGAAACATGGACGCTACATCTGAGAGCTTGCTGCTGCTAACTCAGCAGCTAACTTGGCGGCTAGCTCAGTGGCTAACTCAGCTAACTGGATAACTGTAGACTGTAGTAGTAGTAGTGTGAATGTATTTGTACCCCTACAGCAGCAGTTTATGCCAATCACTGCCGCGTTATGTAACGCGCCCACTAAATCCTGAACACAGAAATGTTGAAACACAGTTTGTGAAGCCTAGCTCCACAATTCAAATATAAATGGTTAAAATGCTTTTTACTATTTTTTTAGAAATACATTGATGACCTATTTAATGTGTTTAGAAGAAAATGTCTGAATTCACTTCACACGGTCTTTAAGTAAAATCTTTTAATTGCCTAAACAAACACCAAGTGTGTATGGCAGCACAGAAGGGACAGCATTCAATTAGAGGAAATATTCACATTATTTAGAATGAGTGGGAGGAAATACGAGCAGGAACATTCCAGTAACATGTAAGTGTGTGTGTTGGTGTGTAGCAGTGATGTAGATGTGTTTAAAAGCCTGGATGTAGTTTATAACGTGTATGTGAGCTTATGTTTGAGAAGCCACTTTAGTCCAATAAAGACTGTAAATAGAACATTGTGTGTATCATTCCTGCTATTAGTGTAAAGATTGACAGATGATGGGTCAGACTTGGCTGTGTGATGATAGTACACTCATTCTATTTAAAGGAGGTCTGGACTAAAACAATAACCAGTTACTGTTCTCACAAGGTAATGCTGGAATGGAACTAGTTACTTTTGAATGGCAGTAACTTTTAAAAGTAACGTTCCCCAACACTGACATTAGGGCAGTATTGCAGTTATGGGACAAGCACTTTAATAAAGCTCTAACTGAACTTTGTTGCCTCTTCATTCGGATTTTAAGATTTAACTGATCACTTTTAAAGCATGTCTGGGTCTGGCTCCAAGCTACATATCAGAAATGTTGAGATGCAAAACTGACCAAGGGGATATTCTTCATACTGAATTGAGTTGAATTGACTTCATTGTCTACCTTAGTGGAAATTTGTCTGCGGCTTCCTCCAATTCATTAAAAATACAAACAATGCACACCATATCATAAGGACATTACAAACAAACATACACCAACGCCACACAACATGAAAAAAAGAATAACACCCAAACATACAACTGACAACTGTGAAAAGGGGCAGGAAAACAGCAGCAGCCATTGTGAGAAGTTAAAACCTATTAAAAGATGTCTTTAAAATGATAATAATAATAACAATAATAATAAAATAAATACATGAGTTCATAGTGCATGATTTTACATACAGTGCCTGGGTTAGGGTTAGGGCTAGGGTTGGCATGTTACTACTTGTCCTCAGGGCCCTGAATGGACAGCCAGATGGGAGCAAATCAAACTGTACATTTAGTGAGTGAGAAACATCTCCAGATATCTGAGAGGCCTTGCTGAATACCGCTGTGTTAAATATACTGTATCACAGAGCTGTATGTGTAACTGGCCAATCACCTTCCCTGCAATATGAACAATTCTGGAAAGCTTGTTTCTGTTTTTCATACTCCAGCTACCATAAAAAGCAACAAAATAATAAACTGTAAATGCTTTCAACCAGGCCTCTGTATGCATCTCAAGTTTGTGTTGACTACAAACACCAAAGCTCTTCAGTTTCCTGATTAAAAACACTCGCTGGTTGGTTTTCATTAAAACTTAGAGTCTGATCGATTATTGTGCCCAAGTACTGAAAATGTTCTCCTACCTCCACAGGCTGGTTGTTAAGAAGTACAGAGGCAATGTTTTTAGTTTCCTTTGGTTTTGTTTGTGTTATAAGTTCTTTTGTTAAATTCCAGATTACTAGCCTGACACCGGTGCTCAGGTCTGGTGATTAAGTAAGCTTCTTCTTGTGCAGCATTATTTCCTGTGAGAAGTCCAACCAAGGCCATGTCATCAGCATATTGAAGTAGCTTAACATTGCTACTGTGCAATCATGTCATTTGCATATATTGAGAATAACAGAGGTATTTAAAACTATTTCATCTGAGTAGACCCCATTCATTAAAACTCTATGAGGACCGTCAGTTCAAATGGACATTTATACATTTCTAACACAAATAAAGGAGATATAATCCAGGACTAATCCTGAAAATGAGTAAAATGACCTCTTAGTGTATTTGATTCGGTTGTGAGTAGAGATGTGAGGAGACTGCACTGATTGTCTGTGTGAGCTTTTGTATATAAATATTTGTACTTATTGGTTTGTTTGCTATTTTGGTATTCATTTGGTTTATTTTTTATTCATTCATTTGTTTTATGTATTGTTTGAATTGTTTAACATATACATTCTTCTAGATATTTATTTCATTTGATTGTTTTGTTGATTTTGTTGTAGAGTGGACTGATTTGTCATTTTTCGCAGATATGAAGGAATCAATAAAAACATGTGATGCAAAAATGAAATGTTGACCTCGTACAAGCCGGCCCCCAGCCTTAGACCTTCAAGTTGGGCCCTTCTGGCTCTTCAAAAGTTGAAGCTGAAATCTAAAAGGTGACTACACTTTTGCCATGAAGGTCTCTCCGCTTTGGAACAAACACAATTCTACAGACTTGTTTTGTCGATTGTTCATTGTTACTGTCTTTTATGTTATTGTATTATATAATCTTTTTCTTCATCTCCTTATTGTCTTCCACTTGTGTCTTGTTAATGTTGGTCAGCCTATATCTGAGATGAATGGTCCTGGTTGTGGGCCAGGTGTAGCAGTTGGAGCTTTAGTCTTGTTTCTAATGGAATAGTTGATAGATAATAGTAGATAGTTTTATCTATGAGAAGTGAAAAAGACCCATGTGAATCCCTGACTTAGATAACTGTCAGTATATTTGTGATCAGTCTGTTACGATACACTAAGTTCCATTTTCATTGCCTGGTTTGTGTTTGCACACATAGAAACATACAGAAAAACAATTTCCATTTCAATCAAACACACTCGAGTTGAGATGTGAAGCATGAAAATAGAATTGGGGGCCATCTCTCAGTCTCTTTCATTCGGCCCCGCTGCCCTCTATCTCCTTTTATCTGAGGGGCTTCTAGCGCTAGGATGCTCTCTTTACTGAGGTGAACTGTCAGCTTCCATTATACCTCAGCACTGTCTGTTGGAGGTATACATGGTACTGAGAGCAATGCTTTTATCTCCCAAAAGCAGGTTGAAGGAGCCATTAAGACAGAGCTCAGCGGTCTATCTGGTTGGATAACACACAGACTTGCAGTAAACCCCAGCAGCTGCTCCATCAGCAGTCTGCTTCAGGCTGGTCAGTCACAGGATGTTTCCATTTAGCTGAGGACAGATTTGCACTGTGTCTCTGCTTTCAGCTAATAAAGAATACAACATTTTATTTTTATTTCTTTAAGTTAAAACTACAAACAAAACAAACCAAAAAAAATCAAAGCAGAATAATTTTCTATATTTCTGAACACATTTATAAGTAAGGACTTTCAATGCCAGCATTAAATAATACAAACTAAAACCTCTTTGTTGCCATTTAGTATATTTCATGTTAAAGCTGCTATGTGAATATTTTATACAACTATTGCAGGGCTGTTGCAGAATAAACGTCAGCTTGGCCTGAGTTCTTCTCACCATGTACAGTATTTACAGGCAGAGTTCAAAGTAATAATAGCTTTACTGTGCATCAAACGTGATACAAACCATGGAACAGACACTGAATCGTACTTAATACATTTTCTCCTTATATACCTCTGTCAGAGTTGTCCCTCCTTTCTGTCACATGTTTGGGGAGTTTACACTGATTTCCTGACCCTTGTCTGTGAGTCTTGATACTTTCCATAGACTACAACTCCTAATGTTCCATTATATCCAAACCTTTTTCTGTATTGACTAAGCTTCAATAACAGGTCACTTTAATTGAACATTATTTCTGATCCTGAGCTACACTTAACCCTTACATACATATTTCACTCCTTTGCAGTATGTTCCGTGTCAGTTTTGACCCAATCTAAGAATTCCCTCATAAAAAGATGAACCACAGATGTGTTTAGAAGGCATCAATAGTTGATCTGACTCATCAATAAATGTGATTAAACCTTGATTCATGTTAGCTTAAAATATAACATAGCAATAATGATGGAAATGTATTTTATAACTTTATGGAAGTGTGGGGTTTATTGTATAAGCATTAGAGCCATCAGTCTTCACTGCTACATCATAAAAACTACTATCTTATTAAAACTATGAACTATTCATTTCACTAAAACACATGGCAATAGACACAGAGATCATTTGACCCAGAACAGCCTCAATGGACAAACATTTTAAAACATTTTTTGTGCATTTTGGGCCACTTTCGGAAAAGTAGAAGTTTTTTTCATCTGTCAAATGTCAAAACGAGTCAAATTTGAGGGTTAAAAACAAATAATATGGCCTTTATTAACTTTGATTTTGTTAACATGTATTTCTAACAGGTATCCTTCTCTCCATTACCGATTAATCCATTCATTTTTATTTTATTTTATTTTTGATTTGATAATGTTGGTTTACTATACTGATACACAGTGCACCAAAAGCATATTCTACACATTGTGGCCTGTGGCAGATTTAGGCATGTAAAACACATGTTTTGCTGGTGTCTTACAACGTGCAAACAATGATTCATAATCCTGACTGAATTCTGATCATCTGATCTGTCTGATCATTTACAGACTGAATAGGTGTGACCTCAATAAGACCTGAGCTTTTAAAGCCTCCATTAAGTCTGTAATGGTGCTCCTGTCAGACTTTCTACAGATTTTCGAGAGGAAATTGAAACTGTATTACACACTGCTGCCCCGACATAGAGAGGTGACTCTTTTTTTTCCTCTAGTGCATGCTGGGATAACCTCCCATCACCTGACTGTTCAGAGAGGAAATAGATGGATGATATTTTTCATTGGCTGGGTTTTGAATGAAATCTGACTTCCTCTGGCTGAAGCATGAGCTCATCCCTGAATGCCACAGGCCCACGAGTCATTTAACATGATTTCACATCAGGACTTTGGTTGCATCATTTTATCTTTCATTTCTGCTGCAGTCCAATTTTCTACAGCCTCTCTGTCAAAATTGTACTTCAGGGTCATTAGGAATGTCTGGATGTGATATCAGGGTTCTGCAGATCAGACTTTAAAGACAGATCTGACATCAGTTTTCAGCCATTTCCTCCTGGGCTTGAGCTCTGATTGCTGTTTGTTCTTGAGGATAAAGACAACATTCATTTTATCTTCCTCCAATTATTCATCCATAAGTTATGAAACAAGCATGTTTTTTGATGAAAGCATCCTGTTTAAATCATTATTAACTGAACACCTGTCATATAGAATTCCTCTCATGGTAGTAAATACAATACAAGAAGGCTTCATTATTACAGTTCAATTGTTCTGATGTTGACCCACTTTGTGCTTCATACGTGAATGTTTAATATCTTCCGAGCGCATTAGAAAAAACATGTCTAGCGGAAACAGAGGCATGAAATTTACATAGCATATGCTGTGGCTGGCCTGCAAAGGAGGGGAATTTTGACACACCCAAGGATCTGATAGTGAGGGAACACCAGATAAACATGCCCACGCAGATGCAAACTACTTCCAGAAAACTCCCTCCGTAACATGAAGATGCTTCTGGAAAACATGATGATCATATGAATACATCCTGAATATTTAGTTTCATTGCAGGCACACAACCAACAAACATTCCTTGGCAGCTCAGTCACATGAACCATGCTTTTGTTTGTAACTAAGCACACTCATTTGTCTTATATTACTAGTGCAAAATTTCCACTAAAAATGGTCAAAGCAGCAGCTTTCATAGCTTACTTATCAACTACTCACTTGTTCTACTGTACATGATAAATGCTTAATGTGTGGACCCCTATTGTTTGGCCTCTCTCTCTATCCATCTCTATTTCTCTCTCTGGCTCTTGGGCATCCTCCCTCCACCTCAACCTGTCTTCTTTTTTCTTTCTTTTTTTTCTTTAAGGAAGAAGCACCTTAGAGTAATTGTAATAATCGAATAGAGAATTTGAGGAAGAATGGAAACTCTACTCGTTTTCTTTTGTGTTTCCATTAGGGATAGTACCTGATACCTGCTTCTTTTTTAGTACCTGCTCTGCCAAGGTTCCAAGCAGTCAGAGAGAGTCGTCACTGGAAGAGTCATGAGCCGTCCCACACAAGAATCAAACCCGGCATTTTTAAATACTGACAACAGCGTCACAGCGATTCAGCTCAATTTTGTTGCTTTGTGTGTGACAGAAAGCTACATACAGCAGCATGTACACCATCGCCTCCATGTCCTCCATTGTTTATGTGTTTGTGTTATGTGTTTGTGTCGCGTATAAAACAGTCACGATAGTTACTTGCAAGCTTGGGGAGCTTCTTTTCCCTCTTCAACCAAGACTAACCCTAACCCTGATCCTCAGTGGGGGGGGGGGTAATGACCCAGTATGGAGAAAATGACAGTAGTCCCAACATCAAGCATCTAACCGCATGTTTCCAAGACATACAGATGAATGTGGTTGAGCTGCTCTCTGGTGTGACAGGCTTTAAGACAGAAAGTGCCATTTTCTCTTAGCTGAGAAGTGAGAGAGGTTATTTAAGGTGCCTCTGGTGCTGGACAAGCCTCTATGAACAGGACTGTGCAGTGAAGCTGGTCACACTGGGTAATCACAACTTGCATGTCCATCACACACACTGGTCTGAAAAGGAGCTGCTGTAAAACTGAGCATCACAAAACCTGCAACCATCTGACTCTTTATGATCAGAAGTTGATCCATTTGGTGCAATGACATTCTACAAAGTCTAGATAATAATAATAACAATAATAACAATAATAATAATTATACATTACATTACAAATCTAAGCTCAAATTACTCAAATTTGATCTTATATAACAAGAAACAGCCAATCGCTGACCTTTAAATTCGGTCATGTGTACTTGCAGAGTAATTCAGTCCACTTAGACTTTCTGGGACAATTGTTAAAGTGCTGCAGACTTACTGCAAACAACTGTGGACTCCATCACTCCTTTAAAAAATAAGACAATAAAACAACAGAGAACAGCTCCATGGTATAATTCTCAAACTAGACAATGAAAGCAAACTTCACACAAATTAGAAAGAATATGGTGCTCCACCAAACAAGAAGAATCTCACTTAGCCTGGCAAGACAGTCTTAAAGCATATAAGAAGGCCCTCCATAACGCCAGAGCCGCCTATTACTCATCTCTAATCAGGGACATGCACATGATTATAGAGGGGCAGGGGCTCAAAGGTAGACAAGGGCAGAGCAAAGTGCGCAGCAATTATTTATTTTTTTCCAGTCCTTTACACAATATGGAAATTAATGTAAAATTAAAAAATAAAGTGCTAATAGAAAGCTAACTACTTAGCTGTGTGTCCTGTGTAGGTGAAAGTGATATGCAATTGCCATTTCTTTTGTGTCAACAAATGATTGTCAACATGAGTTCATTCACATTATCAAAGGCTTGGAAGACATGCAAAGCAATAAAACACTGGTTTATTATTAGACTATTTAAAGTTTAAATACAGATGGTAATATTTCAAACACAGATAACCTACAGTTTATATCCCCAGAATGCTGAAATTACTATATTATTATTATCATTATTATTATTATTATTATTTTGTTAGCCCACACAGTAATAGCAAAGTCACAATAAACTTTATATCTAAACCTCGGACCTGTACTTCAGACCTGTAGTGAGGGAAATATGATCCACCGTAAACACGGTGCATTTTATTTTGAAAATTAACCCAGTGTTTTATTTTGTATTTTGTACACGATTTCCTGTCCCGCACGATCTGCTCTGTGCTGATTGATGTGCCATTCTCCGACGTCCAGCAAAAACAGAAGCTGACACATTGATTAAAATAGAGCGTTTTTCTGAAATATTACCCATATTTAAGCACGTTGAATAAGTGGACGGAGACTAGTTAGACCATAACTCACAGGTTCAAGTTGCTCCACTGTCACGTCTCCTCAGTTATCCATGGTGCATCTCTCTCTCTGGCGGCTCTGTGACCGAGCAGAGCCGCAACGGACAGAGAAGCAGCAGGCTCAACACACACAACAACCCCGTATTACAAGAAAATGGGTACGGTAAAATACTGTGGAGTTTTTTTTTTACATCCCTAACAGGAATTTATTAATGTTATTTAAAAAACAACAAAACACACACAGAGGGCACTTTTTAATACGAGGCAAAAAGGGCAGGGCTCAAGCACCCCTAGGGCCCTATGTGTGCACGTGCCTGTCACTAATAGAGGAGAATAAAAACAGTCCAAGGTTTCTTTTCAGCACTTTGGCTAAACTGACTGAGTCATAACTGATAACTCTACTCTATAATTCTCAGTAGTGATGATTTTATGAGTTTCTTTAATGATAAAATTCTAACTATTAGGGATAAAATCAATCACCTCCTGCTCTCAATAGGCACAGATTTATGTAGAAATGTAGAAACTGCTGTTAAACCTGATATATATTTAGACTGTTTTTCTCCAGTAGACCTTACAGAATTATCTAATCTCACCTTTCTCTCAAAGATCCTTGAGCAGTTGCCAATCAGCTGTGTAATTTTCTACATAGTAATAGTTTGAGGATTTTCAGTCTGGATTTAGAGCTCATCATAGCACAGAGACCGCACTAATAAAAGTTACAAATGACCTCTTAACTTCAGACAATGGACTTCTCTCTGTCATCGTCCTGTTAGACCTTAGTGCTGCCTTCAACACCATTGATAATCAAATCCTGTTACAGAGACTTGAACATTTAATTGGCATTAAAGGAACAGCATTAAACTGGTTTAAGTCCTTTTTATCAGATAGATTTCAGTTTGTAAATGTTAATGATAAATCCTCCATGCAAACAAAAGTTAGACAGTGTTCCTCAAGGTTCAGTGCTTGGACCAATACTATTCACCTTATATAACATTATTCGGAAACACTCAATAAATGTTCATTGTTATGCAGACGATACTCAATTGTATCTTTCAATAAAACCTGATGAAAGCAACCAATTAACCAAACTACAAACATGCATTAAGGACATAGAGGCCTGGATGACCTGCAACTTCCTGTTATTAAACTCAGAAAAAACTGAAGTTATTGTGCTTGGCCCTAAACACCTTAGAAACACATTATCTGATGACATAACTACTCTGGATGGCATTACTCTGGCCTGCAGCTCCACTGTAAGGAACCTAGGAGTTATATTTGATCAGGATCTGTCTTTAATTCCCACATACAACAAATCTCAAGGACTGCCTTTTTTCATCTGCGCAAAAATCAGACACATCTTGTCTCAAAACGATGCTGAAAAACTAGTCCATGCATTTGTTACTTCTAGACTGGACTACTGTAATTCATTATTATCAGGCTGTCCTAACAAGTCTCTAAAGACTCTCCAGCTGGTCCAGAATGCAGCTGCTCGTGTTCTGACAAAAAACAGAAAGAGAGGTCATATTACTCCCTTTTAGCTTCACTGCATTGGCATCCTGTAAAATCCAGAATATAATTTAAAATCCTTCTCCTCACTTTCAAAGCTCTTTATGGTCAGGCCCCATCATATCTTAAAGAGCTTATATTACCTTATGTACCTACGAGAACACTGCACCCCCAGCATGCAGGCCTGCTTATGGTTCCTAGTATCTCTAAAAGTAGAATGAGAGGCAGAGCCTTCAGCTATCAGGCTCCTCTCCTGTGGAACTATCTTCCAGATTGGGTCCAGGAAGCAGACACCCTCTCTACGTTTAAGATTTGGCTTAAAACTTTCCTTTTTGATAAAGATTATAGTTAGGGCCGGCCAGGCTTGTCCTGTATACTGCTATAGGCTTAGACTGCTGGGAGATGCTCATGATGCACTGAGCTCCTTTCTCCTTTCCCCTCCTCCCTCTCTCTAGCCATCTATATCCATTAACACTCATGTACTATTAATGCATTCAGTAACTTAAACTTCAGAGTACTGTTTAGAACCTGCTCTATGTGTAAAGTGCCTTGAGATTACTTTTGTTAAGATTTAGCTCTATATAAATAAAGATTGATTGATTCAAATCAGCAACTATGATTTTAAATTTTGTTTACAACATCATCAACAAAGAATCTGAATTCTTTGCTGCCCTGATTCACAACTCTGACTGGCTTCACCATATCAACAGAGGCTGAGGCTCATGGGTATTGCAGTACTTTTAGCTGCCTGTCAAAATGACAAACACAACATGATTACTTAGATATGAGGTAAATAAAGCAAACTGGTGGTCATAATTTAGCATGTAGCTACAATTGTTACATTTCCCAGGAGAGGGGCGGGGGGTTCCTATTCATAGGAATATTCAAAGCAGATGTTATCTGTCTGAATCAGAGCACGGGAGGATTTGTTTGTTTTTACCTTCACTACATGTGTGGGTGGTGGATTAATGGCTGTTCTGGGCTCATGTGAAGATATCCAACAGTATCACAAGAGTGAGATCCTGAATGCCATTTCACATTTGGAGAGGAAAGTAAATGGATTTTATTTATGTTTACCCTCCAGTGCACCCCCGGTAATGACATCCCTGGAAATGAATCAGACTTGAGGGAATGAATGGAGTCAGCTTTCACACATACAGTGAAATGAATGTGTGTGTGTGTGTGAGTGTGTGTGTGTGTGTGTGTGTGTGCACATGTATTTCAAGAGGCAGGGGAGGAGTGGTGCAGGTCAGGTATTCTCTCTGGTACAGTGATGAAGGAGACATTGAAGAGGCTGGAAACGTGTGTTCACATGTACACTGTTTGATCTAACAGGTAACTGCTGCTTCCTGGAACTGAGAGGTCTGTCTGTCTGTCTGTGTGTGTGTGTGTGTGTGTGTGTGTGTGTGTGTGTGTATTATGGACAAGTTCAGACCACTCTCCTTATTTTTTCTCTCTCCCACACACACACACACACACATACACACAATAATCAGCACTACAGACAGGAATGTGCAGATTCAAAGTCAAAGTTGATCTCATATTCATGTCACATCACGGCTCAGTGCACACTCACTGCTTTGATGAAATAAAAAGATCTGACAGATGAATGTGGGAGAAAAATCCAGCTCGTCTTTTTATACAGCTTTGCCATCTAGTGGATCAGAGTGGTAATGCTACTACTTAAAGGCTCAGTCAGTTACACTAATATGAGAACTTTAAATTATAGATGCAAACTCCAGATTTGTTTGTACACTATAAAATCTAACAAGTTGTTTCAACTTTAAATTATGAGTGAAAGGGCTGCCTTAAAATTTTGATTTAAATGAAAGAAAATAATTTGTTGTTCTAACATTTTTGTTATCTTATCTTAAATATCCTGTTATGTAAACCTCTGCATTAGTTTGGTTCATTTAGATTTAATAATTGATTGAACTTATTGTGCTAGTGGTTCAAACTTAGAAATCTATGTCAGCTTAATTAAAATGGTTAGTTGTGTAAACGTTTTGTTTCAGTGAAGTTGACTTGAATTAGTTAATTGATTGAATTGATGAGTTAGGTGTTTGAATTTGAAAATCAATTCAGCTTAATTAAAAGTGTCTGTTCATTTGAATTATATTTAATAATTAATTGAACTTATCTAACATCTCTTTACTTATGTGGCCTGTTGTAACAACTTTGTCTTAGTACAATAGATTTCAATTTGTACACTATTTCTCTCCATTTCCAGTTGTCTAGACTTCAAAATGTATTTGATCTATTGGCTTGATCTATTGGCTATTTGATCTAATCATTCAAAATCATAACCTTAACTCATTGGCTGCCAGTCATTTTCAGAGCAGAGAGCCCCATACAGCCAGCCGCTTTAGAGCATTTTGAGTGATCTTTCAAGACCCATAGAATATTGTGTTCTATGACTGTGTAAACACCGAAGGCACCAAAAGAAAGAGTAGACTCTCTTCTTTTATCAGGAAAGGGTTAGTTTGTTTCTACCCTTTTCCGTTCTTTAGAAAAAGACAGTAGAAGATAGGCTAGTTTCACCAAAAACACCAGTTTTTGACCAAAACACTGAGAAAACGAGCTTTTTGTGGAAAAAAATATTTTTTGCTTTAGTGACACTTCAAACATCTGAACAGTGTTTCCCTTCTATAAAACAACAAAAACAACACTGAGAAAGGGCTTTTGATGAAAAAATAATAATTTATTTACAAATAACTAACAAACAACAAACAAATAACTGTACTGACAAAAAACAAAAAAAAACTTTTTTGTACAGTACGTTTGTATGCTGGAATGAATTGTGCGTGTGTGAGCGTGTGTGTGCAAGCGTGTGAGCGTGTGTGTCTGTGTGCGCGTGTGTGTGTCTGCGTGCGCGTGTGTGTTTTCATCACAATATCCAATAATTCTGCTTTGTGTGGTATGCTGTAAAGCACTCTCCTGGGTGCAAGGGGACACAGCAGGATATGCACCACATTTTTGTTTCTCTCTGCTGGCCCCTGCGGGTGCAGACCCTGCACCTCCTTGCTGGTCTTGTTTTGCTGCTCGTGGGCATCAGCTTGTCCAGTCTGTGTCTACCTATCTGTCCGTCTAGCCTGCTGTCGGGGTCAGTATTATACGGTGCCCTTGGAGTGCGACGGCCTTCCTCCAACTCCTCACCTGACTCAGCCTCCACACCTCCAACTTCCTCCTCCTCCGCCACCTGTCGCGTTGCAGTCCAGGACTTCACAACTCTGTGTATGAACTCCAGGAGAGTTTTACACTCGCCTGGGTTTCTGGATTTGTAGATCACGTATGCATTATACATGCGTATCTGTAAGAGATAAGCGACAAACGTCTTGGACCAGTTGAGGGATCTGCGGATGAAGGGGTAGTAGGCGATGTTCTGGTCCAATTTGTCGACCCCATTCATGAACGCATTGTATGCTACCACACACTCTGGCTTCAACTGAGGAACCTTGTTTTTCTGTCCCTTCTGCCACACATCCACTCTTTGCATCTTATCTTGGTGGCAGGTTGTCACCATCTTCACTAGGCGTTTGTCCTGCCATGCAACTACCATCACCCTCTCATTATGTCGCACAACTTTCCCCCCCACTCCCAGGTCAGTCTTGGTCACCTCTGTGATAGTCTTGGGTTCCCCCCTATTCTTCTGAAGGGTTCCACAAACATTGGTTCGTGCTCCAAGTAACCGCTCACAGAGTGAAATGGATTTGTAGAAGTTGTCCATGTATAAAGTGTAACCATGGCCCGGGAGACGATCAAGAAGAGTGAACACTGTGTCAGGAAGAGTGCTAGCTGTCCCCACATAAGGCTGCATGTTAAAGCAATAGCCGGTGGCAGAGTCACACAGTATGTATGATTTGATCCCATACTTCACCGGCTTTTGTGGGTTGTACACTTTGAAGGAGAGTCGCCCCCGCCACAGCATCATCCCCTCATCAATGCAGATGTTTTGGCCTGGCTGATACAACTCCTTGAATTTTTTGACTATGTAGTCTAACACTGGGCGGACTTTGTATAACTTGTCAGCTGCATCTTGTGATGCATTATTATTATAATGCAGGAACCTCCATATAATCTGGAACCTGTTCCTAGACATGGTCTTGTTGAAGTAGGGTGTGGCATCTACCTCATCCATACTCCAGTAAAGTTCCAGATTTGGCTTTTTTATGTAGCCAGTAAGAAAACTCAGCCCAAGGAAAGTTTTAAGTTCTGGAACTGACACTGGCCTCTGCTATGTGGCAGACTTTCAGGGTGTGCTTCAAAATATTGACAGGCATACAGGTTGGTGTGATCGACTATATGTTGGAGCAGTTCCTCAGTCATGAAGAGCTCCAGGAAGTCAGCTGGCAGGTCAGAATCCAGCTCCGCAGCAGCACTCTGGGGTCCAGGGATTGCCGTGAAGGGGATTTGATTTGGTTGCCAGTTGGCTTGATGCCAGCCAGAATCTTGCCCACCTCTACTAAGTGCACGGCGTCTACTTGATGCACGGCCTCTGCTTGATGCAAGACCTGTAAATGATAGAAATGTAATTGCCATAAAAATACAGTTCTTATTGCTGCTGTGTGATGTGGAGAAAGAAAAACTTTTTTTTTTTTTTTTTTTTTACCTTGCCTCTTCACACTGCCAGTAGCGGGCTACACAATCTGTAAATTGAAAATTCATTCACATCAGTAATGGAAATCAGATGTTACCGTATTATACAGTATATAATATTTGTCATAGCAACATGGTGACGCGGTCCGGCAGAATACGCGTCACCATGTTGCTATGGCGATGTAAACAAACTCAACTCCTTGCTAAACGCTTGCGATCAAAGCGAAGTGCGATCAAAGCGATCCGCGATCGAAGTGATGCTATAATCCGGGCCCCTATAAGGCCCTTCACTAAGCAGTAAAAGTTAGCTAGCAAGTTATTTCTTACCATCATGTCTTTCGGGGGACGAGTCTCCGCTGCTCCGTCCAGATGGCAGCCACTCATCAGATGAATCCAGGTCAGGTTCGCTGAAATCAACTGACCCGTCAGCTGATTCAGGTGACTCAGGTGTGTCTGGCTGTGGCAACACACACCGTGCGCTCCGGCGCCGACCCTCTCCACTTGGCCCGGGTGCACATTCATAGTCGCCCGGGTGTGTTTTTAAAGTTGGAGAAAAAGATTCTTCCGTCTTCTGAATTTTCAAACTCTGTTCGAGCGTGAGTTGTACCGTACGTTTCACCATCTTTCATCTACCTCTTCTTTGCGCATCTTCCTCTCGTATTTATACCATCCACACATACCACTGCTGCCATCTACAGGGGTCAGTTTGTCATTACCCTAGTTACATGCCTGATTATTGATGGACAAGCTCCGCCAGACCGTCCCCCAGCCCCCCCCCCCCCCCCCCCCGTTAAAAAACATAATTGACGTCTATAGACGTCAATGGCAGTGAACGGTTGTAATCAAATTGACGTCTATAGACGTCAATGGCAGCCAATGAGTTAATTA